>NC_079374.1:17975211-18247711 GCF_021018895.1 Seriola aureovittata
TAAGGTAGAGCACAAGTATTAATATTAGCGGTGCATTTTCTGGTATAGAAAAGTAAGAAATTTCTGCAATGACATGAATTGTAAGCAAATAAATTGCAAGAACTTGACTGGTGAAATTCAAGGGCTAATCTCTAAGGCCTGATTTTTTTTAATGCCATTATTTCTGCAGCTGCTACTTTGAGTTTTTTGTAAAGGTGATCAGTTATCAGTCACATTCTACCACAGAAAGCACAAACACCAGCAACTAGTATCTTGCTCTGACACACATACTCACCTGTTTCTGTAAACAGCACCTGAGAGTCCTGAAGTCGGGAAGCTGTAAAGTCCCCACTCAGGTCCTCATTACTGCCATGCAGGCTATGAGCACTGCCAAACCTTAGAAAAGACACAATACTAATCACAAACTCATAAAAAGTTTATTGCAAAAGTAATGTCATGAGACTTACTGTTCAGGGGGGTGGTTAACTGCTTTTAACAGCTCATTTAAAGCTTTGCTGTAGTATTTCAACTGTTTGCTTGGCTGTTTGCATCTGTGGGTCAAAATGAGCTCTTCTACTGCTTCTGAAGGAGTAAACATGAAGCAATGTTAGGCATATTAGGCATTTTTTCTTATCAATAATCACCAGTTAGATGTGGATTGACAACAAGGAGTGTGACCTAATTAGGAGTCATAAACTTGCAAATACAGCAGGTGAGAAGACAGTAGGGGAGAGGGTATGAGGGTATGATCAATGCAGTCACAACAGACATTATGTAATTATCTTTCTAGAGTGAAATATTTATGTATATGAATGCTACAACCCACTCACGAACCCTAGAAGATCATCTGACCATCTGGAGGCTCATGTGTGGCACACGTACCATCACTGATTCCTGAGGTAATGTCCTCTGAAGGTGACAACTGCATAAAAAAATATAAAGATATCAATATAGAGATATCAATTAAAGTTAGACATGGCTAGTAGCACAACAGATCCAACTTTTAAAAGTTTGTTTTGGCTCATGTGTTCATTTCGTACCATTAAACTACGACAACAAGCGTGCAGTGCAAACAATTTGCACAGTTTAGCTTCAGTTAACACGAAGTGCTTCTGACAACAAGTTAGAACTGACGCTTTGTAAACAACAGTGAAGTTGTTTTTTATTTAAGTTTGGTGTCATTTTTTTTTTCACTTAGGTAAACAGACAAGGAAGTAGTTTCGACAGAAGAGCGTGTATTAGCGTTAACGCTCATTTCACTGACTCGATAATGGAAATAAGCTAAGTTAGCATTACTTTGGTCATAGCATTCACACGGTTGTACCAGTGACACACATGCAAGGCAGCAATGTTACCATGAAATTATTAGACAAGCTGAGCTTGTCTCGTTTCTACTTTCAGTTGTGGTTAAACTCAAACCTGTTTCCTCCTCTCCAAATATTTCTGCTTAAGCTTCTCCATTGTGTCAGCTACGTCGGAGTCGATAACTTTAAACTGCTGGTCCATAAGTGCTGCGACAGCAACTGACAACAAACACAATCCAAATTTGGCGGATGAATGATCATGTGACGTTAAAGTGTTTCCTTCACAGCGAGTGAAAAGCCGCTAGCGCCCCCTAGCGGGGGAGGACAGCGCCGAATAGTTGCTTTCAGATACACAACCATGTATGGCGAATATTGTCGGTTGTTAGCCCTCTTCAAAACAGCGAAAGGGCAAAATGAGGAGCAAACTTATTTCTAACAGTTTTAATGCAAAATGACTGTGCGACTGGCAGAACATGTGCTATTCAACAGTACTTGGTCGTAGGCCATAATAAAATAAAAATAAATAAAATAAAACTGTTGGATTTAGGTGTTAAAAACTTGAACTGTAACATTACATACCCCAATTTCTTTTGTTTTCTTTGTCTCACCAATAAAGGCTACTTTAAATTCATGTATATGCTTTGGCAATCTTATGGTAATGCCAATATGTCCCTCTTGTGATGTGGCTGTACCGTTCTTCTCTCAAGATGTAGTGTACTTTACCTTTGATATGATAGTTGTATCCTTCTCAAAATGTAAAATTAATAGGTCCTATGATTACTACATTTCTAACATAGGCTTTTCGTATACTTATGACCTACTACTAGCATCTTTTTCTGCCTGTTTGCCTGGTAATGTTTTGTTGAAAAAAATGATTAACTTCAAGAAGCTATATTGCATTTTTAGATTAAAGAGGCAATCAAGGTTTTCATTTTGGCTAAAACCTCCATTAAGCTGAGTTTTATAAATGAGCAGATTTAATCTAATTTCAGTTGTTTATGTCCTCAGGCAAACTACATTTTTCTTAGGCTGATGAATGGAGAGCCTTTGCCCACTCAGCCACAGTGTAGTTACACCACTGAGCCAGTGAGTGTCAGTGCCTCACCAGAGACAGGATTCTATAGACTCCCCCACTTTGCCTGCTTCGCTCTCTTGCTCGTGTGCAGCTAATTGCACCACCAGTCTTCAGTCCAGTGTTGGAACTTTCTATGGCTGGAGTCAGTCCACAAAATATCTTATTTTCAAGAATGATCCACATCTTTTAGTTTTCTACATATACTGTAACCTGTCATGATCTATCAAATATTTTTCCATATAGCCTACATATGACAGCAAAACTGTAATATTAGCTAGTGGTATTGTACAGTATATTGTAAATATACTATGAAGTTTTTTATATAGTATGTATGGAGTAAAAACCATACAGCTCTATAAGAATATCATAAGGCCCTTGAACTGCCGATATCCTTTCAAATTAATAAATAACAATCATTTTGAATAACTGAAATCCTATATGAAATGTAATGGATTTGGAATATCCTGATAACACATTTATGAATTCATAAAATATAGTGTACAAACTCACAGTCAGCTTGCTTATCAGTACCACAGACACATTCTACAGAGGTACAGGGATAAAATAAAGATATCGAAGTGCGTCTTTGCTTAGGATATCCACAGATTAACCTTGCTGCACACTGAGTTACTCTCTATCCACCAGGGTAGCATTTAGCCATTGTGTTTGGCAGGCAGTGCCAAGTTTTCTCTTGACTTGAATGGCCTACAACTAGGTTTTAAGATTAATGCCCTCTTTATCTGTTTGGCTAATTAGCAGCCACTGCCATTAATACACATTCTCATGATTCAATCACTTTGTCCCTGCAGGGTTTCACTGTCGCTGAGAGAAATTAGCCGGCAAACATATTAACACTGATCTTCATTACAGAGCTATTTGCTTTGTCCACTTTGTATGGAAATTACTGTTTTGTTATTCTAATTGGTCATATAAGTTCCTCATTCAGAACTATTCTGTGCATTTGTGCCAAAATAATACAATGTTGGACCATCAGTAGTGTGTGTGCATGTGTGTTGTTGGAGTAGAATTATGATGAGCTCATGGATTAGGGTAAGGGTTACATTTTCAGAAGGTTATAGACCATGTTGTCAATGGAAAGTCCTCACTGGTATGGTAATATCCAGCTTCATGTTTTCAGTTACTACAAGCTACTGTATGTTATCGTTGTCTCGGTTCTCTACAGCCAAATACTTTACTAAAACAACACTCAGAGACCAAGAGTCTGGAGAGATGTTCATAAAAAGCAAACATAGCATTCTTTGACTCTACAACACAACCATGTCTCTGTTTTCCCACTTTGTAATTTGACAAAAGCAATCCACAGATAATGATGCGATGAGATAATTGGGTTTGATTGTCACTGAACAGTGGGACATTCATATGAAGTGCAATTTCTCCTCTTTATTGCAGCAGAGTTTATGGACCCCTGAGGCCCCTGTTTTTAGCATGTAGCTCAAATTATTTTTATTGTGTGTTTTGTGTGTTTACTGTATGTGTGTGTGTGTGTGTGTCTGTTACAGATACAGTGCAGACAGTCTAAAGGGATGTGGCCGACATTTATCGGCTGCCCCTTCTGTTTTCTGACAAACAGTACATACACACAAGCCTGCTCATGGGACACAACTAGACACAAGCAATCAACTCCTATCACTGAATTAACAACATATTGCTATGTTGTATTGCAAAAGCAATTATCTCCTGTCTCATGATACAAAGCCATGCACGCACACATGCAAACACTCTCACACTCAATTAAAGGGGCGATGGCAATCCTCTGCTGTGAAAATGACTGCTTTTCAATTGGCATGACTCTTTGAGTCCACAGAGCAGTATTATGTATGCTAATGCAAGCTGTAAAGACGGATCTGGGTTTCAGGGGGGGGGGGGGGGGGGGGGCCTGAGCAATTAAACAGCCTCAGAACCTGGACAAGTCACTGCGTCCCTGGGCATGCAGGCACTTTTACAGCTTTTCCATATTAGAAATATATATTTGAAACATCATTGGGATAAGCCTGTAAAAATGTGAATTCTAATAGATACCTTCAGGTTAGATCAATGCATTAGTGTAAAGGGGTAATAATGGTCTTTGATGAAAATTGTTATCAATTTTGAATAAGATACAGTAGTTATCCATATTGACATTTTCCCAAATTTCAGAGGTCAGTTAAAAGCAACAACCCTAAAGGCCGCAAAAAGAACTGCAGTGTTTTGATCAGAGGAACTGGTAGAATTAAAGCAAGGCACAATCTCTTAGACTGAGCTGAGTTGATACTGTTATATTATTATAACTTATCAATGTTACAGAAATTCCCTATGAAAAAAATCACAAAATCCACAATCTAAATGTAAATAGGGTGTAGCTCCACCACAAATTAAAGGGTCAGTTTTTTTAAGAAGAAAAATATATTTTCTCACTTTCCCAGTGGCATCTGGCCATGCAGATTTCAGTTTTATGTGCCCACGTTTTTGTGTACACTGGAGGTAAATAGAATTTGGCTTGCAATGCACAAATTGCAGACAAATGTTCTGGTTAATACAAGGACCTTACTGTCAACAGCATGGTGGATAGTAGTCCCAGTAAAAATTATGATTTGGTTGAACTGACACTTTAAAAATGACTGGAACATGCAGTCACTCCCAAATTGGGTTAGGGTTATAGTTTAAAGTGGCATCATCACCATTTTAGAGGGTTTTTGACTGATGCTCCTTATGAATTAAGGTATTATAAGGATAATCAAAACAGGACAGAATGTACTTCATGGGACGCCTGTGATAAATCGCAGATTTTTTGCTCCAAAGTGTCTATGTGGTCTCTAATTCAGTTTGTACTGAAATTCATCCCAAAGAGTTACTGGTACTAGTTCTTCAGTCCAGCACTATAGATTTCTAATAGTCAGAAATACTCAAGCAATCAACATTACCACCAAAGCCCTGCAGGATTTATCCTCATAATAACTCCTACTGTTTAAGAGGCTGTAATAGCTTTGTCAGGTTATATTTATTAGATTAATTTCTACTGATTTAATTGATGCATGAATATTTTAATGTTTACCCCTTACATACTATACAAGGCCTTTGGGGCCTTGGGAAACTGGAAGGAGGAGTAAAGTAAATCCACTTCACGGGAAGCCCCTTAGAACCCACTTTTTTGTAATGGGAACATAGGAAAATGTTTTAATTATTCAATGGATTCATAGTTTCATCAGACTTTTAGATTAGTCTAATTATTCTGGTGCTGAAATATAAATGGGATTTACTGATTATAGTAAAGTAGGTGACAATAATACCAGATAAAGTATGACAGAGTGTCTTGAAAGTGTTGTATTGCAGACTGATTGCCTTGTGTTAGTCTCCTCTCTCACCCTAATCCTCTTGATCTCTTTACCTTTCACTTGTTCTCTCTTCCTATTGGTCTCTACAGTAACTTGCTCTCCCTTTCTGTGTGTCAGTGAATATTCCTGGTCTGTGTTTGGACACAAATACAGTGTAAAGAAAACATGTGTTGATTACAGTAACATGTTTGGACTGCCCCAGCTGGCCATATGAAAGACATGGAAGAAAAAAACTGTATTCAGGGTGTAATCACCACTAACAGGACTGCTTGTGGACTTTATTTACAATGTCCTTAATATTGTGAACTCTTATAGAAACAGGCTGTGTATTGAACAAATACTTTGTTGTGTGTGTGTGTGTGTGTGTGTGTGTGTGTGCTCGCGCGCACTTGATCTTGATTAGATGTGTTTGAATTTCACTGTTTAACTAAACTCAGTCAGTATTGAGCCAGAAACTACATAATAATTAGATTGAAACTCGTTTTTTCACTTTGTTTAGTTGTTGGAATTTAGAGTCTTTGTATCCATTTTCATTTGTTTAACATTCTTTTTCCTTCTGTCTTTCTAAAGTATATGTTTTGAAAAACATCTTAAAATATTCAAAGAAAAAAATGTATCTATGTGGCATTCATGCAAGATGTGCAGTTCAAGTTCAAAATATAATGGACACTCCTTCTCTTTCTAATTAAAAGAGGATGTTCAATAAGGCCATTATGCCTTATTAATTTTGTAATATTGATAACAGGTCACACACAGAGAGGGAGATGTATTGTAGATAGAGAGAAGATGGTTGGTTAGATACTTACTAAGACTGCAACTGAGTATTAAGAATACAAGCAATATTATTTAATTCAATCAATTGAAAGGTTTTTTCTTCCCCCTACTTTAATCAAATACAGCACATCACCTAATAAGTACATTACCATCACATTAGAGTACAATGTAGGGTCTTTCTAAGATAACCCTTTGGTTTCATCAGGGTTATTTGATGATGTTATCAGGTTTATCTTGGCTTGGGGAACAGAGTTTGTTGTTTTTTTCAAAGGGGAATGCAGTTAGACATGACCATTTACCACACAAGGAGGGTCTTACAAGATGACAAAACTGAGTTAGATTATGGAAAGTGAGTGATCCAACATTTGTAAGGGCCTGACTCATAGGGACAAAAGTCAGGATATCTCAGCCATTGTATATATTTCCGCCATTCTTTTTGGATTCTGTCTCTTGCCGAATAAAAGTCTCTTGCTCCTCGAAAAAATGCTCTTTTGATTTGTGACATTATATGTGGCAAGAATATTTACCACCTGTGATATAACAACAGTGGTCTGGTATATGAACCAGACTCCTGATCCCGTTTTTACCAGATTTTTGTCTTATCATGGTACTTTGGATGAACCCCACCTTGTAGTGATGTACGTATGTGCAGCCTCTTGCGGAAACGCCGGACATGACTGGAAGTTGATTGACCCTTTCGAAACTTTGAAATGGCCACTTCAGTTGCGTCAATGCCATTTTTTTTTTTTTTTTTTTTTATTCCAGTGGCCCTCTTTCGCTGGCAGGATGAATTGACCCACTGTTAAACAGATATCCGCCTGAGTCAGCCTCTATAGGAGCTGAATACATTAACACGGTCCCTGATAGTGAAGTTTGACCTCAACTCCCACTCACAATACACACAACATTCCTCCGAGTGTGTGCGCGTGAGTGTGTACTCGGGTTTTTGAAGGCCAATACAGATAGCAGTATTTTTCATATGCTGATATTAAAATTTTTTAAATTGGATTTCATAGTAGATATGTATAATCAACTTTATTGCGTTAAATCCCCTTATAGGAAAATGATGATATATGTTTCTCTATATTACTTTAATGGTCATGTGTTTGCATGTGCATCCTGTACGCACAGCTTACATGCAGGGGCCAGCACTGTCCTGTCCTAAAGGTTAGAAAAGATTGTCACAGAGAGGTCATTATGTTTATTCCCTGCGTGCTCAAATCAATCTGAGTTGGAAGGTGAAAGAGCACCATTTGCCCCTCCCTCATTACCACTGTTGACATTCCCTTGTGCGAGGCCTTTAAACCCTTACATCACAACACAATAACACAGACAGGATTATCTAATATGTGAGAGAGCATGATGATGAAAAGGTAGATGGACAGAAGCAGAGAGAAGAGAGGAGGGTAATGTGGAGACTGTATCTATGAGAGGACCTTCATCAGCGACCCTGGCGGTTCTGTAATTCCTGCAGGGTTGAGTCATGTGGGATGTTTCTGGGTAGTCTCGGGGCCCAGCAGCCCTTTTTTGGGAATGTCATGTTTTAACAACTCCAATGCCTTTTAATTCCCGCTTCTGAAGGTCTGTCTGGAAGTATTGGAATGTGTGTGAGGCAGCAGGCCAGACTCTAGTGTTTGGAAATAAACTGTCTGTCCAATCTGATTGGCCTCATTCTCAGGGACGTGGGAGCAGCAAGTCTGCCAATACACAACACACTCACACATGCATGCACAAACATGGACGGGCACGCTGCCAAGCACACCTTACAGAAATACCTCTCTGTTTTTGTTGCTTCTACACTTTAAAACATGCATGTGCACGTGCAGCCCATATGCACACACAAATATAGATGAAATATTTGGAATGACACTAAAAAGAAAAAAGAAAAAAGACTAAGACAAACCCACAGATGGCCACAGGCACACACACAGCACATGTACAGTACAGATACAAGAAGATACTGTGCATGTCACACATCGAGTGGAGACCCAGTGTGTGTGTGTGTGTGTGTTGAGAGAGAAAGGGAAGCTAATTCTTTTTGTTAATATTATTCCCACAGCAGAGCTGATGAGTCTGATGGAATGGCTGTGATTCAACTGCAGGAGGCTCCTGGGAGACTGATAGAGTTAATGGACCATGTGTGTTCGTATTATCATCAGTTGGTGCCCAAGTGTGTGTGTGTGTGTGTGTGTGTGTGTGTGTGTGTTTTTCAGTTTAAATAGGAAGGCCAGTGGAGGAGTGTGATGAAATAAGCTACAACAACATAAAAGAAACCTAACTGTTCCCCAAAGGCACAGTGTTTGAAAAGTGACAAGAATAACTCAAACCTCCCACACCAGAACAGAAACACTGGAAAGCGTTTAGAGGGCCCCTAGATCGAAGGGCTTTGCTTTATGCTAGATAATGTAACACGTGGGGAAATGGCTTGGGAAAAAGGATGTTGAGCTGATACAAAGATACAATACATATTCTTTTAAGTGGTATTATCTATGATCTTGAAAATCATGGTTTGTGAAATAAGATATTTGAAATAAACACTAACCAAAAAGCTTGACTTTCCCCGTATGATTTCAGAGGTGGGAGAAATTCCTGACATATTCCTCACCAAGAACATAACAACATCTGTAAAAATCTTTGATTACATTCCCAAGAGTTCTTACTAATCCACACCCTTCCTCTCAGGACTTTATTCTATATTTAACTCTGTGAGTTCTCTAAATTTTCTAGGTGGTCTCCTGATCCTGTTCAATTCAAATGAATTTCTGCCAGAAACCACAGCTTTTCATCTGCAAGTTTGTTAGCAAATTTCTTAGGGTCTGGTAATGTAGCATCTAGCCAACTTGTCCATTGCTGTTTGCTGGTAATGCTGTCTACTTGTTAATAAATGTTTCAGAGATTGACTAATGCTCGGACTGAGCGTTGTGTCAAATACATCAATAATTTCAATGAGACTAAAATTGGAATAGAGTCTGCAATTTGGAAGGTAATTTTGTTGTATGAATCAGGTACTGAAAACAGTACCTGGTTTGAGTTCACTGAGTTCCTCACACTGATCATTCCACCTTCTGATAAGGTTAGAGTTGCCCTTCCAGAAGAGCTTGGGTAACATCCTACCATTCAACCATCATAGCCATAGTTTCTCTGAATATCTTCTATCTCGGCCACCACCTTCTATCTTCATGTTCCCAAACATAAGACTCCCTCGAAGCTGTTTCCAGCAGTCTCCCGACAGGTGTTAAGCCTGTCTGGCAGCCTCACCTTCAGTCTGATGCATCTCACCACCAGATGGAGATAAGCTGACATCCAAGCCCCTACTTTTCAGCTGTGGGTCCATAAAAAATAGACACAAATCTGATGAAATAACTACAAAGTGGCCCTGGGATTGGGAACTCCACACTCCTACACCTTTTACCTTTAGGTGCCTCCTTGTGTTCGATCATAGTGAATTTATGGCGAGTCTATGGCTTGCACAAAATACAATAATGGACAACTGAATTTCAGATCAGGGAGGCCATTTATCACCCTTCCAGATATCCCAGTCATTCCCCAGTGTCAGCAAGATGTTTAACGGGACACTCATCGAACAGTTCCTGCTTGTCAGGCCTGAAAAAAATGAAAGCAACACTGTAATTTTTTTGGTTAAAAAACATACTGACTGAACCTTTAAAGGATAATATTGAGCAAATTGATGTATATCGGCCTAATCCTACTTTAATTTGCTGATGTGCTGTTGCTGCCAAACCTCTGTAAGGCCCATCAAAGCTCATATAAACACATCAAACACATAACAACACCATGGCATTGAAAACACAGAGAAACAGCTGTGTGTAAATCTGTGTTTGTGTGTGTGTCGATAAGTTAATGTGTATTGAATTCCTAATTCGCGCACATGTGGGCACCATACCTACTTTAAGTTGGGTATCAGGCCTTTTGGCAACTGGCGTGTTAGCGTGAGAGCTGGGAGGACCTGTATGATTGCTGAAACCAGAGAGAAGAATGAGTTCCTCACAAACATACTAGTTCATAGTGTGGCTGTGAGATAAACAGAATGATGAGAGAGGGGGATTAGCGGATGGAAATTTAGGGAAGAAAGTATGAACTGTGGAACAACCTACCAGAGGAGTTTAAGCTTGCACAATCAATGTATCTCCAGTCGCTGCTCAAGCTTTCATGTATTTTACTCAAGTATTTGTTTGACCACAAAAAACAGCAGCAGGCACAGCTGCACACCAGCCCAAGTGGTCGGTGTGTCCCTGAAGTTAATCAAGTCTGTTAATGGTAGGTATGTTGTTCTAAAAGGTTACTTGTGTAACCTGGTTTTCTGAGTGAAGAGATGATCTCTCAAGCTTAAGGCTCATCTGCACATTCAAGAAATTCATATTCCCAAATAATCAAGTGTTTCACAAAATCATCAAACCTACCGTTCCTTTTTGGTGAGAACGGTCGGCCCTGAGGAGCATCCATGTCAAGTGCCCTTGCTGGGTCAGATTGATCATATGAAATACAGAAACAGGATAACAATGACCCCCACGCATATAGGGCACAAGGAGTCACTGTATGGTCTCATGAGTATGAAAATTATACGAATAGTATGCCATTGCCTTCTCAGTCACCAAATCTCAACCGAATGGAACATCTCTTAGACAGCGCTCTCCACCAACATCATCAAAAAACCAAATGAGGGAATATCTTTTGGAAGAATGGTGTTCATCCCTCTAGTAGAGTCCAGAGACGTGTAGAGTCAATGCCAAGCTGCACTCAAGCTGTTCTGGCAGCATGTGATGACCCAACACCTTACTAAGACACTTTATGTTGGGTTTTCCTTTAATTTGTCAACCGTCTCTATGTAGAATTGAGAAGTTTATCTGTCGCCTGGCCTTGATCTCACTGCTGGGCTGCATTTTCTCTCTCTGCAGGGAAGAGGGGCACATATTTTGGAGTATTTTAAATTCAAATTTGAAAATCATTAACTGTGTTACAGATGTAAATTATTATGAAAGTCTGTTTCCATGGCCTTGCGTGCACCAAGATTTGCACTGATTTGAACTCAAGTGCCTTGATTCAGGAAAATGGAAGCCTATATCATCATTGCTGGGATCAATATTGTGATTATTGATTGCTTTATCATGTTTTTTTTAAGTTATTTAACTCAAAGGACATAATTAAATCAAATCAAATCCATGTTAGCCAGCTACTTGGGAGTGTTTAAAAATGTGGCATCCAAATTGGTCTACTTGTGGAGAAATATGTAATCACACAGAGGCTCTATTCTCCTTCAGAGCTCATTTACATTTTCCTTGGTGTTAGTGGCGCTGCTTCACAAACTCTTTCCCTCACTTACACATACAGAAACACACACATAGTGAGGGGTGTGCGTGGGCAGATAGAAAGGAGAGGAATCCCTGATAAGCCAGTAGCCTGGTGGAGGGCATAGAGAGAGGAATGGCAGCTATGTCGGGCATTCACAACACTGTGTGGTGTCACCAAACAAAGCCTTCCCTTCTCTCGCCTGTCAAAGACGCCATTGTGGCGCGAGGAGAGAGCCTTTATATCACACACACATTCCACGCATGCAGCCCCCCCCTCCCCAACACCACGGCCACCACACACACACACACACACACACACACACACCCGTACACGTACACAAATAAAAAACCAATCGTATAACCCCATACATACACAAATACAGATGCAAACACTAAAATTATATGTGCTCTGTATTTTTACTGACAGTATTAACAATGCACATGCATGCCTGTATTCAACATTCACACGAACAGTTACAAACACAAAAAGAATATAGATGTGAAATCATTAACATGCATACTGTACATACACATAGTATTTTCTCAAATGCATGTTCACACATAATTATGTTAAAATCATAAACAATCATATACAGAAACTCTGTCTCTTTCACTTTTGTATATCTGTGGCCTCTAGCTGGCTGTGTTGACAGGATGAGGACTTCCAACTGAGTGGCTGGCATTCCCAGCATGGAGCCCCCAGTGAGAGTCACCTGTGAGGGGGTGGGAGCGAGGGGAAGCTCCCCTGCTCACTGGAAGTCTGGGAAGTTAATGACAGCTGACACACTCCCAGGGGGGTTGACAGTGTTTGTGTATGTGGGTTGTTCCTGTAAGAGAGATAGAAGCTGTCTGTGTGTGTGTGTGTGTGTGTGTGTGTGTGTGTGTGTGTGTGTGTGTGTGTGTGAGAGAGAGAGAGCGAGAGAGAGAGAGTGAGAGAGAGAAGGAGGGAGTGTGTTATCCTCTTCCTGTTGCTCTGACAAGCTCCTGACTGCTCCTGCCACCTCCACCTCAGCCACAAAAGACTCATGGGAGGGTGGACATGACAGGAGGGTGGGACTCCCATATGTCTCATGTCTGACTTTGCAGAGTTACTCTGCAAATACCTGTCAATCACTGTCAGGGTAGGACGAGAGCTACAGTAGAGCTGAAATGTGTGTGTTTGTACTTTTGAAATACAGAAGTAGAAAGATGAATGTGAGCAAGCATCAAATGTTTGCATGTCAGCCTGAGATTTGGGCTGTGTGGGAATTAATGTGAGTTTTTTCCACATTGTGTGCAAACCTATATGCTGACATTATTTTAGTTGGGTAGATTGCTCTTTAGATCAGGACAAGGCATGTTGAAAGTGCCACAGTTGGAAAACACCAGCTTCATCTCAATAAAAGACACTGTGAAACCATTAGAGCTGTCTGAGAACATAAGAAAAAGATGATTTAGATATGTGTGTGTGTGTGTGTGTGTGTGTGTGTGTGTGTGTGTGTGTGTGTGTGTGTGTGTGTGTGTGTGTGTGAGTGTGTGTGAGAAGGGGTGGATGGGCTGCTAATGCTGACAGGCTGAAACTTTTTGGGGCCGGCTCGCCTGTCAGCCTCGTGGAGAGCTTCCCAGCATGGGGGTCACCATCACAGAGGAAGCTCCCAACTTCACATCCCCAGGTTACAGTGACAGGACCCACTGGGTCTCTGGGCTTGGACAAGAAGTCCTGCTGAGTGACTCTTTAGCTGCAGGGTGCCGGGCTAGATTGGTGGATAAAGACCCAGACAGTAGGGGCTAAGTACAGGGACAATGGTGGAACAGCAGAGGGCCAGTAGGGGAGTGGGGAATTACCTGCCAATTAGGCAAAGTTAATGTGCAGAATGATGGGTGTCAACCTGTCAGAACCCAGGGAGGTGGGGGGATCAGCCGGATAAGCACCATGTTATCCCTCAGATTACACTGTCTACTGACATGATCACACACACACACACACACACACACACACACACACAAACACACACACACACACTGTCCCCTCTTTAAAAATTGAAACTTTTCCTCGCAAACTAGTTTTTGAAATGCCCAGAAAAAATGTTACTGATCTTCTCTTTGGAGGTGTCACAGCAGATGAAAGATGAAGAAGATCGAATAGATGAGATAAACCACCATATTTATGTTCCAAAAGACACTATCCCCATCACACTATCATCACTACTATCATCAAAGGAGACGAGGTCCCGAGTGGATGCTATTTGGGTTGATTTTGCTCTTAACCTGATGTAGCCAAAGTCCTGATAGAGCTTGACACAAACACTATTGCTTACAAAGGTGCTGAAACATTGTGCATAGACGCAGTGAGCTCGAAACATTGGCTGGACAATTTTCAATGGGCAACTGAAGTACACTGGAAGCTTAGCTTTGACCTCAAGGATATTATTCCTAACATAAAAATTTGTGTTTTCCCAGCAAATTCTGGATCTTCCGATAAAACATATTTATAGACATGTTACAGTTGTAACACAAGAACTTCCTGTGCTGCTTTCAAGACATTGTTAACGGGGGTTTTTCTGCCTTTCATTTAATGCATGCTGGGATATCTGGCCCTTCAAGTGAATACTTGAAATACTTGCCATCATTCCATCCTTTGTTTACACACAGCCACATCTCTTGTGTGTATTAACTGTAGTTTTTGATGCTGCACAGCTTGTGTGACTCCAGCTCTCCCTCAGGAAAGCATTCTTTAGTTGTTTTTATCCTGAGTGGAAACCTGACAGATAAAGCAAAAAAAAACAAAAAAAACAATCAGGGTCACTGGTCCAGCAATGCCCCTCCGTGGCTCTGGTATGTATGGTATGGTCATTATGGGCAGCAGGCGACAGTAGCAGCAGGTAGGGTCACATAACACAGGCCGGGCTGATTGACAAGCAGGTGGCAGAGCAAGGGATTCCCCACTGCTGCTGTGTTTCCAGCTCCTTTTCAACTGGTCTGGTACTGAAATATTCACAGTATTAGATTTTATGGGGGAATTCTTCCCATTTTGCAGTTTCTAGTTACAACTGTATTGTATTAATTGTATATTATCATTGAGTTATGTCATCAACATGAAACTAAAAATCCTATTTTCTTCCGGATTTGTTTCCACAATAAACTTTGTTCTTCAATGTAACACCACCACATTAGTATAGTACCAGCCTTAGGTAGCAATCCCTACATAACAGATATTTATCTTTAAATGCTCTTTCTGACAATTTGATTGATGGAGATAATAATTGTTCCTACAGTATAAACTGTAGATGGTATGAATTAGCACAAAGACGGGACAGAGATAGATCATCATCTCTTTGAACATTAAGCACGGCTCTAGCCTAATTACATGACAAAACATGAGTGGGAGAGGAAGTGTGTGTCTGTGTGTGTGTGTGTGTGTGTGAGAGAGAGAGAAAGAGAGAAAGAGAGTGGGTTTAGGGAGATTTTACTGTACAGGTGGTTGTCAGTTGTTAAGGACAGCAAATGAAGAAACAATAGAGATAGAGACAGACATACAAACAGAACAAAGAGAGGCAGAATCAGTGGAAGGAAAATCCAGCGGAAGATATTCGAAAGGCAACCAGGGGAATGACAATCGCTGAATTGTCCTTGAGAATCTGTCCACCATCTCAAGGTGCACTGCTCTATAGCTGACCCTGACCTCTGACCTTCCATTTGGTTAAAGAGAGAGTTTTACAGTTAGGCAGCACACAACTATTGTAGATTTGTTGAGCACATTATTAATGAAGTCAATCACTTCATTTCGAAGGTCATCAAAACGCTGTTAAGCACTGAAAACAAGACCAGGTCTAAATAATTAAAGAATCTGGAACTGGAAAACTATCGAGGGTGAAACTTAGAATATTATCCAAATCAAAGTGTCACTGTAATTGGCTGATACAAGCTTTTATCAAACGCCAAACAGTCAGTCTACCTCTTGGTGGAGCATATTCCGACCTCACTACTGTAAGTGAAGTATGTTTTATTAGGTTAATATTAGTTTATGTTTGAGCGGCGGATCAGTGTGAATTTTAAAAACCTGTGTTGAATCCTGCTGAGTAAACATTTAGTTTACTGTTTAGTTTTTTTGGGGGGGAAAATTCAGTGTATTGCTTTGAAATGATTTGCTGTTATCACACATCCTGTAATTTAACCAACATGCAATTAAAAAAGACATACAAATAAAAATAGCATTATGTTTTAAATTGTCCCCGCTTCCAGCTCCCACCTCCATGAATGCCATACTGCTTCCATGGGAAAGTTTTTAACATCCTATAAAGGTTGAAATATTGAATATTTTGCTGTCATAACTTGGACTGGGCTAACTACTACTGTTAGTGTTGGCAATAAATGTCGTCTATTCGCTACATTCCAGAAATAGCGGGACTGGCGAGTAAAAAATCATAAGGGTTGAATCCCTGCCCCTCTGGATGCAGGCAGCAGAGCTGTAGTGGAGCAGCCTATAGTGGAGACGGAGCAGGGGAAACAGGTGTTGGTTGCTAAATGTGCTTTCAGTGAGCAGAGGAATGACAGCTATGTACTGGCCTCTGTGGTTACTGGCACATTACCCAGAGCGGAGCTGACAGAAACAACCTACTGCTACTGCTGCTGCACCTCCTTTGGCCTTTATGAATGGAGAGGCTTTTCCTCTGATGGAAGATGGATTTTAGTTTATTAAACGGATTTGGCAACAAACAATAAGAACAAGAAAAGGGCATGAAGTTATTGTATAATACCTATATTAATCTTTACAAGTAGCCAAGCTTCATGATTATAAAAAAGGAAGAGCGCACATTTCACAGTCTGTGGTGATATTTTGTGTTAGACCCTCTTGTGACCCAGCGGCTACTTAAGCATGCCTGTAGTATTAGCTGTTCTGTTGATTTTTGTTTATATTTCTCATTTTGACTTCTCATTTCGACTATCTTCAGAAATCTGAAGAGGGAAACATCATCGTGTGTCCTGGCTGCTCTGTGTGTGGGCAGGCACAGGAATGCTGCTGGCCTGTGTTATGGGTGGATGTTCATGCTGTACATTGTAAACAGCCGTAAATGTTGATCTTTTCCTGTGGTGTAACTGTGTCTTGAATTTTGATTTAACAGCCCATCCTCGGCTGTTGGAGCTCCAACAGACCTCAGGCTTGCCACGCTCAGGATTTTGGACCTGTGCAAATATTCCTTCCCGCATGCCATGACTACACACATAAACACCAGCCCTGCTGAAACCGTTATAAGTGCCTTTTTTTTTTTTGCCTCCAGTTCTAATTAAACATCCTGAAGAGATAGAAGTGAAGCTTTGCAATTGTTCCATGCATGTATTCCTTTCCTGTCAGAACAACAACACGGTGAGCTGTGCTGTGGATGTCACTGAACCGGTGAACCATGTGGTCCAAACCAGTGTTGGTAAATACTTTTCAAATTCAGTTACGTTTAAAGAAAGATAAACTAAGATAAACTAAAGTAAACTTAAAAAAAAAAAATGAATGACGTATTATGACCACCCAACTCTGCAATTGCCATCAGCTCTATGTAGCATTTTACTACTTTCTTTCAGCTCATTATTTTAGTTTTCTGGCCCACAGCTTTACTGTTTTGGTTCAGCAGCAGTGGTAGCAGCAGCTGTTACCATGTTACCAACAGTTACCATGATATGTTTTTTTACTTGGTTCTCATGATAAGTAAAATAACAGAAATGTGAAGGTCAAAGCCTTCTAACTCTGATAGATTTTGAAGGGAACAGGGTGGGAAATAAATATGATGTTATAATTGTTTTATTGTATTTATTTGTTCCCATCATCCACTTTCTACTTCAGGTTGAACTGAGAAACTGGTTTAAATGCAGAATTTGGAAAAATCCAATGTATCAGTGACGCCATGGCCAGCGGATCCATCAGCTGCAAGGAAGCGTTAGTCGGTTAAAGTTCTCATTCATAGTTCTTTGAAATAAAATACTTCTGGCCTTGGTTCGTCCAACAATTTGTGATTCGTTGGTGACTTGGTGGAGAATACAGAGCAAAGCATTCAGCAGCTAAACAATCAGATATTTTCCCCAGGAATTGAAAACAGCTAAAACCAGAGTGAATATTTGGATTTAGATCCATCAAGTGGACAAAGACACGTCTCCACATGAATGCTAATGTTACTCTGTGTCTGCTTGGTGCGTGAATAAGATGCTCCCTGCTGATACAATACTCATTTTATGAGGTGACAATAAGTCAATGTTGGGTTTACAGCTTGTTGTGCTTCTGCCAAAAGGCCAAAAATAATTTTTTAGCGCTTTAACAGATGATTTAAAAGATGCAACTAATTTAATTTAGTGAGCAAGCTAATGTTAAATTCAAAAGATTGTAATCCTGCTAAAAACCATGCAACACATTTGGTCTCATCTGTTCAGCAAATGTGTGAACATTTGCACATTAACTACAGCTGTTAAACTTTGCTGTCCTGTCCTCAGCAGCTTCTTATTGCCTCCTCTCTTGTGCTGTGACCCTTTTTTCTCCGTGGTATCATTATAGCTCCATCCAGTCTAAATTAAATTAGATGAAACTATAATGATCTAATCTAATCTTAGATTAGAAAGCTTACAGAGATTTTATTTTAGTCCTGTTTGAACCTCCATTACATGATTTGTTCATTGGACCTGCTGCATTAGGTTTGTAATTGGTAGTTAAAATGAGAAAGAGAAAAAAAAATACAAATGCAAATTTTGATCTGATGCTAGTGTTAACACTGGTATTTGTCGCGACAGGCTGCACATCAGGGAAATCTGCAGTTTCACTGGCCTCTCTTCTCCCTGGTAGTTGTTCCTCCTGGTTTATCAACAAGGAATCAGGTATCATTTAAAAGAGAGAGGGCTTGTCGAATCAAGCGTAATCAGCAGGGCAAGTGTTCTGTGACACTCCCAGCATGCTTCATTAGGCTGCCCTGTTGACACAAACAGAGTGGCGAAAGCTGAGCCTTTCACTAATGCCCCTAACACCACTAATACTCGCACGAGGAGGGCAAATTAGCTCTAATTACCCCTGTGATTTGTAGGCTCTGGAGCTGGCTTGTGGAAGTGAAAAAGAGATGTTTGAAGTAAGATGGAGGAAAAGGGAGTAGAAGGATGTGGTGGAGGTGGAGGAGAGATTATGATTGCCATATGTCTCTTCTCTCCTCTCCTCTCCTCTCCTCTCTCTCCTCTCTTCCCCTCTCCTCTGCTCTGCTCTCTTCTCCTCTTCTCTCCTCTCCTCTCCTCTCCTCTCCTCTTCTCTCCTCTCCTCTCCTCTCCTCTCTCTCCTCTCTTCTCCTCTCCTTATTTAAATAGATTTGTGTTCAGGCAGCTGGTGTGATGTTGTTGATTGTGAGACTAATCATCTGCTCAATTACTCTGGAATGTGTAGCTGGGCCGTGTTATGACTGATCAGCTTTCCTCCTCCTCTCTCTCACTCTTTCTTTTCATCTCTTCCTGTGGACTCTGACTCTCTCAGTCTGCTACTCTCGTTTGGCATCTGTTTTCTGTCTGCCATTGCTGTTTCTTCAACACTTGATTCAATTCAATTCAACTGTTTTATTGAATGTTATTTGAAAACCACCTATTTTACAGTATTGGGCAGCACTGTATATAGGTTACAGATGGGTCCAAAAGTCTGAGACCACTTTCCCATCGGTTGGAAAACACTTGTCTTTCCTCTCATCCTGCTTTCCTCTGGACTACCCGGCTAAGGGCAGCAATGATAGGAGGTTCAGTCTGGCATGGCATGGGCTGGCAAACAGGACTCACCAGGTCAGATGGAAATTTGAATTCCAAGAAAATAAAAGAGACAATAAAACTATTTTCTGTCATTTCTTAAAGTTAATGTAATTCTGTGCCACAATTCATTGCCATGATTGCCTCTTTTGTAACCAATATTTATCATTGGTTACAAAAAAGGCAATCATGGCAATGAGGAGATGAGGAGATGAGGATCCGCAGCCCTAGATTGGCCTCAGGTTCAACCATTTCTCATTTGATGTATTTTCTGCATGGAAGTGTTTAGGGAACTGTGTGTGTGTGTGTGTGTGTGTGTGTGTGTGTGTGTGTGTGTGTGTGTGTGTGTGTGTTTGTGTGTCTGTGTGTGTGTGTGTGTGTGTGTGTGTGTGTGATCATGTCAGTAGACAGTGTAATCTGAGGGATAAAATTATGATGGGGTGGGGGTTGGGGGGTTGTAACTGGGTTTGGTAGGTTTTAACCGTGTCAACAAAAGAATAAATTGCCTTCATTTGGAATCACATTGTGTTTACAACAATAAATATAAATGCTGTCAA
Organism: Seriola aureovittata; assembly: GCF_021018895.1. Lineage (NCBI taxonomy): Eukaryota > Metazoa > Chordata > Actinopteri > Carangiformes > Carangidae > Seriola > Seriola aureovittata. The sequence continues at coordinate 17,995,270 of NC_079374.1, forward strand.
GAAATGAACATTGCTTAAAATGCTGTCATATATTATCAGTTAGTGATATAGTTATGCGTATAAACTGTTTGACAATGTCATCAAAAATGAAAATCTTAAATATCAGCACAAAGCATTGGCTATTTAAACTTTAATTAATAACTAATGCTACACATGCAACATTTCCTAAATCTCTGGCTTGGTCATTTATTATTGACATATTAATTCACTTTAATTCAGCCTTCAGGTCTGTGTTTCCATATTTTTTTCTGTTCTTCCTGCAGTGGAAGTGCCTGTGGTGATTCTCCAAGGCTGCCAGCAGGATGCCTGTTAGCATATAAGTTTACTACATGCTGATGCAGAGGCTACATGCTAATGCTAATTAAGAGCTCTGAAGGGGAGAGGAGAGGAGAGGAGAGGAGAGGAGATGGGATTGCTGGAAAATATTTTTAAATCCCACCATCTTTTTCTATATTTTTCCTTTCACCATGTTTTTTCTAGACTCTTTCCCTTTCTGAGGCCTGTTTTATCAAATACTCTGATAGAGGATTTCATAAATTTTTTTTCATACAGCAAATTCCTTAAACACCATTATAAAAATTATCTTTTTGCTGACACACTTTATGAATGAATAAATCTATTTTATGTGATAACTGATGTTATGCCTGTTATTTTACTCCCCAAACATAGTGAACACGACAGTCAGCCTCCACACATCAACCCTGCAGCAAGCATAAGAGACACAGTAGAGAGGGTGCAGTGCCTGGTAGCATTAGTGCGTTTATTTCCTTTTTACATTGATTATCCTTTCCTTTTTAAAAAAAATTATTATTCATTTTTTTATTAGTTGCAGTTAATCAAGTTAAAATGTCATTCTTACTATGACAAGTTGAAATGATGAAAAAGGCCTATGGAAAAACAAATGTGTAAAAGGAACTCGTACAATGTGAACTTTGCTTCATGTCACACTGTAAATCCAAAAAGTCCACTCAAACTGGTTGAGGAATTGATAATAAACAGATATAATCAACTCTGAGTATCATATCAGTCTTTTCAATCCAGGTTTTTTCATCATGATTTGTAGATAGTTTGGACAGAACCACAGCTGCTGAAGTCCCAGTGGTTAGTAGAGATGGAGAATGAGATATGTGGGAGAGGAGGCTGGAATGTTAGTGGGCTACTACGGCTGATCATGCCACCTGGTCAGACCGCTCACTATACACACACACACACACACACACACACACACACACACACACACACACACACACACACACACACAGACACACACACACACACACACACACACACACACACACACACGCACACACACACTAGCCGAGCCAGCTGTTGATTATGTCAGGATGGGTACATTTAAGGCTGGTCCTGACACCAGACCCAGCTGAGAAAGATGTATCTAGAGTAGGGTTTTCAGGGTTCAGTTTCAGTTTCAGAATTCATTGTACATTGTGATCAATCCATTAATTCCTCAAAACGGAAACCAATTCATATCTTCATTCACACACTCGACTGAATATTTTCTTAACTGTAGCAGCTGAAATGTGTCTCTTCGTGTGCATGCGTGTGTGTGTGTGTGTGTGTGTGTGTGTGTGTGTGTGTGCGTGCTTGTGTGTATTTGAGCATGTGAGTAGTGTGCCACTGTCCGACAAACTTCCTGTCCAGACGGGAAATACATTCTTTGGTATGTGTTCATCAGTCTGGGATTGTGTGTGTTTCTGTGTGTTTCTTAGTGTGGGGACAGACAACAGACCTGTCATGGTACCTTTCACTAGCCATCTGTGGAATGCAACCCACTTCCCTTGGGGCTACAGTTCAGCTCCTGTCCGGTCCATAATGCACAATTTGTTGTTTAGCAGCATTTATACCTTGAGTATTGCAACAACCAACACAGTGAATTCTCTTATTTTGAGCAACAGCCCAGTCTTGTAAATTAGCATTTTTGAAGATACAGTTTTGATTTTACAAAGCTGTTATTGGAGAATATCTTTAAAGCACTGAGATAAATCTCCAATATGCTTCTGGTAACACGAATATCACCCTATACATATTAACCAATAACCTGCTGAATATTCCCAGCTGAGTGTGTGGAGGGCTATAGACATCAATGTGTTCAGTGTTGAATTTAGGGCAACAAGCATTACCTGATTTTATAATAGGTTAAATAGCGGAGTTACAATTTCTTGGAATGCAATGGAAAAGTTATACACAATGAAGTGCACAGCAAATGACTGTCCCTTAAGAGCAGCCTTTTCTTTGAATGAGCAGCCCATAATAGGCAGAATATAATTTTTTTGTGCTAAATTTAGTTGGAAGTATATTCTGCTCGGATTCCACACATTTGTTTGGTATGAATTAAACCAATGTCTGAAAAAGAACCAAACTCCCGTTTGCAAATACAGTTTAACAAATTTATTTCTTAAACATACAGTACGAATATTTACACTACACATTCCCCAAAGGCAAAATAGTAAAAGTAGCATTCAGGCAACAAATTAGCAGAAATCATCCAGCAAACAACAACTTGCATGGCAAAACTATACAAAAAAAACAAAAACAAAACATTTACAGTCATCAACAACATTTACTGTACAGAACAAAAATGTGGATCAAAATTAAGCTCTTGAAACAGAACCACTTGGTCTCACATTTGCATCAAAAGGAGTTTTGTGCCGTCAGAGAAGAAGAGGCCTCCCGTCCTTAAAGCTAGTAGTCTGTTTTCTTCGTTCTTCAAAGGCCTTGACCTTCAGCCAAAGCATTAGATCACTGTTGTTTAAGTCCAAAGCCTGAGTTCATCTCCATAATAAGTCATGTGGACAGTGCAGGACTTGTAGTTTAAGCTAACAGTTAGCATTTAATAGCTACATTTACAATACAGTGCTGGTGTTGCAGCCATACATTGATAAAGCCACATAATAGATCCTTTTATTGTGAACCCATATTCCATCTTTTTTTTCCAGCAAATCAGTTAGAACCAAACTGACGTCTTTGCTTTGGTCTGATCAAGAGCTGCAGAAAAAGGAAGAAAAAAACAAGGTCAAATTATTATTCTGATTATTACCACCTATTGCACAAGTTGGAATACACGTGAAGTCTGACAAATACTTTTAGCTGCATTGTTTTGTGGTATATACCTGAGTCATATGCCTCCAGAGATCCATGTAGGGCTGAAGGGGTCCAGGTGACAGAGGTGGCCGTTACAGGACTGTTGCTGCTGGGATCCATCTCTGTCTTCACCCCTTCGTTGTGTGGGGAACTCCCTGTGTTGGCAGCTGGCTGGTTCTGGTTCCTAACACCAGGCAGCAGCAGAGGATTAAACCTGGGATCCAATGCTGGGCCGTGGGCTGGGTATGAATGGAGCATTGAGTGGTGGTGCCGGGAGTGGATATGGGCGTGGGGGTGAGGATGGTAGATGTCGTGGACATTGGGGTAGCCACTCGTGCTCTGGGGGTTCAGGCTGTAGGTCCAGCTGTCGGGGAGGGTAGCCGGAGGCGGGAGGCTGGCCTGGGAGAGCACGTGGCTGGCCCACAGAGCTCCATCTGGGTGGTTGAAGGAAACAGGGCTGGGGGAAAAGTCTGGGTGGACCGAGACAGAGACCGATGGGAGGCAGGAGCTGTTCTGAGATGGATAGGTGCTGCTGTTCCAAACAGAGCTGCTCTGGCCCTCAGAGAGAGAACTACCATCTGAAACACAACATGAGATACAACACAAGTTTGACACTTGAAGTTCTTTTCAAACAACTCCCATAATTCAATCAAGTCAGTGAGTGTTTTACTGTCTAAATATTATTACAGACTTGCTGCTCCTCTCACCTTTCCATAAGCCGGCAGTGGCTGAAGCAGATTGCTGAGTCACTCTGATTGGCTTGGCCTCGCTGTTGAAGGTGCTGGACTGACTGAGAGCTCGGGAGAAATGCTCATCGATCACGTCGCCGATGTCGCCTTGGAAGTATGTGAACAGAACGCACCGGGAGCTCAAGTACTCAGCTTCTGCTGGCTGAGTAATATCCTTCAGCTCAGAATCAGATGTCGATCTGCGGCCTGAATCAGCTCCAGGACCATGCTGGAGGCCCTGATCCCTGGACAGCATCCCTCTGCCTCCTCCTTGCTGCTGCTGCTGCTCCATACACTCCTGCATCTTACTGTAAACACTCAGCTTCCTCTGGAGGGAGAGACAGACAGAGATTAACAATCAGATCCAACCAGGAATAAACTTCATTTGAATAGAACAGAAAAGACTTTACATTTTAGAAGATCAGTCGTTTAAATAAACATAGCAAACTGAACAAAAACTTTCTACTCAAAACTAAGCTAAACTTTACTTTTAGTATTTTGCATTTAAATATTTATTCTCTATCATCACGTGAGTAATTATTTTATCTAGGAGCGGCTTGGGAGTTGTGTGAAAACGAGTGTCTTTTTTCCCATACCGCATTCCAACTATTTGTAAAGCTCAATGTGCCTCGTCCACATTCCTGAGTGACTGACTAGCTGTCATTACATCACCGTTTGACCACAGGATTAATAGTTCCGTGTCATTACGCCTGACCTGAGGTGAATGCCGAGCCCCAGACTGGAATTTAATCATTCAAAACTGAAACTGAAGTTAAGTGTGTGTGTGTGTGTGTGTGTGTGTGTGTGTGTGTGTGTGTGTGTGTGTATGAGAAAGTTTGAGGTGATGTTCTGAGCAGAAGTCATTAAGCCTTTAGATGAAAAACGAAGGGATTATAGGGCTGGGGACATTGTCCAGCTTCTCTCTGGTGGAAGCCTATGTTAGACATGTCTAGCTGTACACTGGCAGTCTACTCAGTCTTAAAACGTCGTGTTAGTATTTTAAATAGCTACTGCTATCAGTGATACGGACTCACGCTTCTTCCTTGAAAACTTGAGCCCTTGTGGCTTCTTCTCAAACGACTAATAATAATTTAAAAAGTCTTTTAGCTGAGGTTATTTTGTGTCAGTGCCCCTCAGCAGCTGCAAAGTTTCCCTGATGAGTGTCTCACCTGTTGTTGCTGGTGATGGTGGTTATAGTACGTCGCCTTGTACGCCGCTGCAGGGAGGTAGTGCGCTCCATAGCTTTGGTGGTACATCACATCCAGGCAACTCATAGCGACGGAGCAGAGCGGTTAAAAAGTGGAGAAAGTCGTAGTAGAGAAACGCACGCAACACAGCCGAGGGCGACTCTCCCTGAGACTTCAGACGGATTGTATCCTCCGAGCCATCGGCGTCTCCATATATGCCCAAACGCATACAATGGCCATGTCGTCCAGTTTGCATACGGACAATGCGTCTCCCGCTGTGCGCTCCACCAGCACCACCCGGGGCCACAAAATGGATCAAAACGCTATGAGACACACACACACTGTATCCGAAAAAAAACACCCTTTTCTCTGACAAGTTTTTAGACCGCTTCTGATTGGGTGAGCATTCCTTTCCCCCTTTTCTCTCTTTCTGTTTTGGAGGGGAGTTATATTTAGAGAGGGCTGGGGCCGTTTACGCACGCCCACCGGGGAAGGGCCTGCATGGCGCAGTGGAGTTTAGCAAGGCACTAACACAACTATGCTTCTAAAGGTTCTGTTCCCACTGGGGGCACCCATTCATAAAATTGTTAATGTACTCATAGTATGCTGCAATATGTTATATTAAGATCCCATAGCTCATAGAGACCTCTGACCTCAGGACCACCCTAACCCTGCACACCAAAATTTCACAATATTGTTTAACTGCTATCATTATTATTAATTTATTTAGTTCATTGTTTAACTGTGTAATTATCTGTATTTTATTTCCCAGCACAAAGTTGTTTCAAAGCTTCCTTTGCAAGGAATAGTTTTAATCCCCCAAAAAAGAAAAAAAAATCAATAAAATCGAAGTCGAAGAAATACTGAAATCAGCCTTTTCAATTATGAAATTATCCACCAAGTGTTTTTAGTTAAAAAGAGCAGAAATTAAATGCATTGGACCAAGTTATGAACAGCGTGTTATCTGCAGCAACAGGTGCTATTCAGAGTAGGTACAATTTTATCAGTCAAAATCATCTTTAAGGAACTATTTTCACTTCCACCCTTGAGATGAAGCTTTGAGGCATCTAAAATAAAAAGCAACAGCCTAAAGGAATGCAACATGCAAAATTCCTGCATATTGAAACTCTTTTATGTGTATTTGTTGCTGACCATTGCCCCCCCTGCCTCTATGTCTTTGATTTCTGACATGTTCAAATAATTGTGATTGTTCAGGTCATTCATCACTGCCATGTCTAATCAGGCTGTTTTTGTCAGTTTTCCCTCTTTAAATGAAACTCATTGATGGACTGAGTTGAGCAGTTTGCTGCCACCTGTTGGTGAGGTCAGTTACATGACATTATTGTTGTCAGTTTGTCCTGAAAGGAGACTTGATGAAAGCCACAGAAGTTACATCCACATCATCCATGCAATCAGTAAATGACCCCAAGTAATGAATGTTCAACTTCAGTAAACTGAATTTGGGTCAATGATGACACAGTGATGATAACACAAAATAATAAATTTACTTTATATGACGTCTGAATTGTACAAAACAGCAGAAGTCATTTCATTTGTAAGTTGTTAAAACGATTTCAAAATGTGTCCACCAATTATTTGCTCCACCAGAATCTTTTTTTTTTTTGCCAGCTTAGTTGTTTTAGATGTAGACATTAAAAATCTTCAACCTTCCATATATCATAGCATATCCATATCTATTCAATACTCAATTCAAATTTTATGAGTCCATCTGTGTTATAAATGAAATGTCACACCAAAGGTACACTTGTTCTCTCAAGGGTTTTAAAATAAGGAGAATCATTATGATCAGACACTAGAACAAAAAGAGCAGTCTTGGTCAAATATTAATTCTTACGGTCTCTATTCTACCATTACCCCAGTTGGTGATATGTGCTTCTACAGATACTAGTACAACATGTTTCACTTTGAGCACACTGCCTCCCACTGCACTACAGCAGGACTGACAAGCATACTGTGAAAGGCAGACAGTGCAAACGATTACCATGCAGGTTATTAACCAGAGAACCAGAGAAGAGGATGAAAACTTGAGGACTGATACTCTCTGCAGCATGAATTGTATGTTGGCCCCCGCTTAATTTCAATGATAGCTTGATGATCTATGTTGCGCATGAGCCTACTGCTAATTTGTTCTGATGCAAAGGATATCACTATGCATTCTCTGACCTTTTCTAAGGGTGGAGGCACTGCAAGCCTTTCCCATCTGCAGCAGGGATCGGGACTGTGTCCATCGTGCCACTACTACAATTACTTAACAAAAAACTTTCAAAAACCAATTAAAATGATCTGGATGGATAGAGAAGTACAACATGATGTGTCCCAATTCCATACACACAAACTCCAACTGGGTTTATAGTGCACTGATACCGAAACTCAAAGACATTGACATGCTCCTTGAATTAGAGCTTGATTAGAGTCTGGTTTTAAAGCACACCATTGTCCCAAAATGCACAGCTGAACATTATAATAGGAAGCAACACAAATCTTGAAAGAAAGCAAATGATTAGACAGCTTTAAGAATCATCTACAAAAAGTATATACAGTATTTGCTTTATATTATATAGCTTGTAAAGTTTCTAAATTTTAAATGGTGAGAAACCAAATTTTCAGTTCAGCTGACATTTGTCAGTACATGGATGTATAATTTCCAGTTCAGAAAGCAGAATATACCAATTGCTTAAATGATACACTGTATGGGTTAATATAAACAGTTTAGTTGCAAATGTAAATTGGATTTATGTTTACATTTTGGCAGATGCTTTTATCCAAAACGATTTAGAAGTGAAGGGCAATAGTGAATCTTGGTGCATGTACTAAATACCAAATCCATTCAATAAGGTCAAGTCAAAAGAGATCAGGTAAAGGAGTGCACAGAAAGTGGAGAGTATGTGCTTGTTCGGTATGTTAGGGTGTAAGAGGTGTTAGGAGAGGAAGTGATCTCAGAAGAGATCAGTCTTCAAGATTCTTGAAGATAGAGACAGATACCCCTGCTCTGATAGCATTTGGTAGCTCATTTCACCATTGAGGAACCACAAATGAGAACAGGCTGTGATTGCCTTGTGTGCAAGGATGGCAACATTCCTCGGAGGAACACAGTGGTCGAGAAGGAGCATAAGCCTGTATGATTTTGTTTTCATAGATGTGTGCAGGCCCAGAAGTCACTCAGTAGGCAAGCAATTGTGACTTGAACTTGATTCAGGCAGCCAAGTAGAGGTCAATGAGCAGTGGCGTTGTAACGGGTGAGGTTTGGACCCAAAAGCAGCACCGACAAGAACCGATGTATTGGTAATCACTTTTATTTGTCAGCAGAAGCAGGTAAATAAGCACAGTTCAGTTCTAAGGGGAATGGCAGTCTTTGAGGGGCTTGGGGAAAATCCGAGGGCCCGGAATGAAGCTGTTGATGAGGCAGCCGTACCAGGCAGAGGACCGAAGAACCAGCAGGAAAGTTCACACACTGCAACAGTGGAGGCGAAGGACTCAGAGCAGCCCCGAGAACAGGCAGACGAAGACCAGGAAGGGGCAAGGCAGATTCGTGGTCAAAAACAGAAGGGCTGAAGTATATACCAGGGCAGAGACAAGGCGGGTAGGTCAGGAGCAGGCAGGGTCAGAACCGAGAGATCAGTCGAAGGGTAATCGCTGGAGAGTCTTGCATGGGGACAAAGAACAATCTGGCAGTGAGTGTGGAGGAGAGTGGAGCTTTTAACCAGGCTTGATTGCTGATGAGCTGCAGCTGAGTGAACAGGTGAATGGAGTGACTGACGAGGTGGGTGTGGTTGGCAGCTGGGATGAGCAAGGGAGTAGTGAGTGAAAAACTACTGAAGGCAGGTATGTATGGAGGACAAACCATGACAGGCATACCCTTTAAGGCTGATCAAAGACCAGAAGACTATCTGTAAGGGTTTCACTGTGTGACAGACTGATTAGCTAGGATGACTAAGAATTTAGTCTTAGAGATGCTTAGTTGAAGGTGGTGTTTCTTTGTCCATATGGATATATCTGAGACAAGCTGAGATCTTCACTGACAGCATGGAGTCATCTGGTGGAAAGGATAGGTATAGTTGGATGTTGTCAGCTTAGCAGTGATGAAGAAGCCATTCAAGTGGACACCCACCACCCAAAGAGGTGGTGTATACTGCAAAGAGAAGGGGAGCCAGCTCTGATCTTTGGAGCACCCCTGTGGGGAGGGAATGGGATAAGGACATTTGTCCTTGCCATTACAAATTGAAGGAGCGCCTAGTGAGATAAGATTCAAACCAAGAAAGCACCCATATTGGAGAGTACAGACAGTAGGATGTGGTGGTTAACCATGTGAAAGGCTGCTGATTGGTCTAGCAAGATAAGAACTGTGGACTGAGCTGCAGCTCTAGCTGCCCTTAGGGTTCTGTCACAAACAACAGAGCCATTTCAGTGGAGTGGCCGCTCTTAAAACCTGACTGATTTGGATCAAGGAGGATGTTCCCTGAGAGGAACTCTGGCTTTCCGAAGCCAGTGAAGCATTTTATCACATGTGTAATTGCTGGCATAATGGTGTGAGATATGGCTTGGAGGAGGTTGGATAAAATGGTGTCCAGTGCACATGTAGTAGGATGACTACCAGTCAGGAGTTTTAATACATTAACTCATCATTCTCAGTGAGAGGGGCGAATGAGAGAAGTAACGCACCATTGACTTGGGAAAATGGAGACGTACATGTATTAGATCTGCTATATGTTACACTTTTTGAAGCCTTGCATTCAGCTAGAGGGCTGAGTGAGAAAGGTGGTGAGCAATTGAGGGGCATGAGAGCAGAGAAGGATTGCTATACGTTTGGCATGCCTTTACACTGCCTTCAGAAAGAGGGCCTACCATGGAGAGTAATGGAGACTAGCAACTGCTTTTTAAGGAAACAAGGAGGCAAGTGTGGTGGAGGATTGAATGATGTTTTGAAGGTGGAACTGGTACTGTCTCTGGTACTGTCTTATCATTGTAAAAAACAGTTTTGGCACCATTGATGTTGGATGAGAAAGAAGATAGGAGTCACTGATAACCCTAGAGATCAGCAGGGTCACTAGATTTATGCCATTTTCTCTCAGTAGCTTTGAGATTGGTACAAAGTTTTTGGCAGGGTGTCAGTCATCCATGGGTGAGGCAGGTTAGATTGAGCAGGTTTGGATGGATTGCCGTCAAACTTTATACAGACATTCATGGTCCCCAGGAAATTAAGCCACAGGACGTTTCATCTTGAACCAACACAAAGTTGATATTTTTGATTTTGAAAGAAATACCTTGGCAACTACTCAAATATTGATTGAATTCTAAGAACGTTGGTGATCCACTGCCCTTTGTAAGTACCTTGGCTGTATTTAGTGTTGTTTTGAGCACACTGATGTTAGCAATGTGCAAAGCAGTTCTTTTCAGTTCCCCAAATCCCTTCTTTTTTAAAAAAAATTTGTTCAGTAAATTCATACAGTGCTTGACTGGCACTCCAACTGTGTAGACCTACTCATTGAACTGAAACACAGTCAAATGGTATATATTCACGATCCCCGGGTTCCAGAGCCGGAAGTGCTTTGACAAACAAACTGATGTTAAAATTTAGCTCAATGTACCACTGTACCTTCATGCAGCCTCACAGAGTGGTCAGCACTCTTGTCTACGATGTAGCCTACTCAATACTCTCAATAAATCTGCGGATTAATCAGTGCCACTTAATACTCAACTCATCTGGGTGTATTAAGGTATAAGTATTGTTTGAAATTAAATACTTTTGAAATGCATAAGAGTTTTGCAGTGACAATTAAAACTCTTGAAAGTGAAGTATTTAACCCCATTACCATCCTTGGATATGATGGTCTTCTTGGAGAAAAGATTGGCCTTGATGTTGTTCAGATTACGTATGAGATGTGATCACATCTCAAACTAAAGAAAAAAAAAAAAAACAAAGGTAATTAAAACAGCTGTTGTGTTTGACAATATGACAACCCTCTGGCTCTTTCATGGCCCCTAGGGGTTGGTGTTTTGTCTCCATTCAGGTCCTGGTAGGCGGAGTTGGCATTAGTCCAACTGGGTGCACCTGGCCAGTCCATCCAAAATGCATTTAAGATCAGCCATCCTCCTTTTGTTGTATTTGGCAAGTACAAATGTGTGCATTTCCCTAATTTTGTCATGGCCTAAGAGCTCGGTCATGACAACATAGAAAGTGCTTATTTGAACAGAGCCAACCTATAAAAAAAAAGTTGTCATTCGTGTTAAGTTACAATGTTGAAATGTAATTATAACTCACCTGTATTTTGCAGTCCTCTCTGTTAAGAATTACACAGTTAAATAATTAATTTTGTTATTTCGACATGTGCTTTCCATACTGTGGGGACAAAAAACTATTATTCATAAAATCATTATCAAAATTGCTCCAATGTCTGTATCAGAGACATTTTTGACATTTTGCTTTTATCTTTATGCTCTCAGTCCTACATTTCACCAGAGTTCATTCACCAACCGTGGCTTCTCTCAGGTGAAAGCTAAATGTTTAGAAGAACAAGATTTATTATTTATTCCATGACCAGCCCTGCATGCTGTTGTTGCCACATTTGATAACTGAGTTGCCAGATCTGATGACAATTCAAGGACTACAACAACTTGGTAATGGTAAGCCATAATTTTCTCTCATGTTTCATTCACTTTGATTTCATAAAGGGAGCGTGAATTATTCAGTTGCAAGCTGAAGATGCTGAAGTGGGGCAGCATTTTGGAAGAAAGTGACTTACACATGAATAACAAAATATTTATATTGTTCATGATCAAGAAAATGTTTAAATATTGCCAAAATCTCTTCAGATAAAATTATTAACATTATTTATGTACTCCTTTGTAATTTATTCAAATTGCAATTCCTTAACTGCCAAAAAAGCGAGCTCTGGCTGTGTCCTCCAGAATATTTGAAATGGTATTTAACAGTAGTCACTGTGCGGTAAATGCACTGATCAATTCCACAATGAATGAGCAGTGATAAAAAAAAATCTATCATATCCATCGCAATAAAAATACAGAACAGTGAATAGAAAGATTTGAATAAACAGTCACTATCAGCCCGATAAATCATTCAAATCCTGCAGTCACCTGCTTTTCTTGACCTGACAGATCACTCAGTATGACACCGTCAGCAGACAAAGAGACTGATTATAAAAACATGCAGAGATGGCAGTTTGTGTCCACGTCTCCATCTAGTGTTCTCATAGAGGAAGTCTCGTCACTCGCCGTCTGTGCCTGCTTTGGAAGTGGGGCAGTGGAACACTCAGAGTGATGCCTAGAGATAGCGCAGGAAGTATCAAACACACTGATTTAAAGTGGTGTCGCATACACATTTGCACACACGCTCATGCCATCCTACACACTTGATAGCACATATTACGAGAGACACAAGTTCTCTGACACAGACGCTGGACCTCAGGGGTTTTCCACCAAACATCTGGAGCAGCCTGTGCCTCCACTCCTCTGCTCCTTAATGAGGCACAGAGATGATTATTAGTGGATGTTTTAGAGGGGAAAACGGAGGGAGGAGAAGGGTATAGGACAGAAATTAAAGTGGAGTTAGAGAATTGTTTGCTTTTCCTGCTGTATACCCCTCAAAGAATGAGGGACACCTCCAGTGCTTTAGATCTAAAGAAATTCAGACTTTAGATCACAGGCAGATTTCAGAGAAACATTCTTCTCTGCGAGGGATGATGTTTTGGGGATACATCCCAGGAAACCAAAAAAAAAAAAAGAGGTCACAAATGATGTGTTCCAGATCTAAGTCAGTGGTAAAATGACAAAAACAAAACACTGAAAGTGCCAATCCTTTGAATTTTGAGACACTGACAATTAAAAACATTTTCATCGGTGTTAATGTACAACACGTTTAGTCAAACTCCCTTACAGCAAAAAGTGCAGTGTCCTTGCCAAATCTTTTTTTTCTAATTAAAAGATCTATCTTTTTCAACCTTACACTGCACCCCTGATGATGCAGGTGTGAGATAACGCTGAGTGCTGTTGATGATGATATCTCATATTAAGCAGAGTGCAGCATCATGAGTTTTGTGGCGTGGTTGCTATCATTCCTCTGCCCTGGAGAGAGTCCATAGAAACACACACCTGCCTGGGCTGACTCTCCGGACGACCTGAAGATGTGGATGACAATGGTGATGATGAGGGTGAACATGATGCACAAGGCTCCTGCACACAATCAGGCAAACAAATTAAAATGGTGCACATGCAGGGTCTGTACTATACATTAGTTTGGATTGTCAAGTCATTTCTTTGCTGAAGCTGCTCATATTTTCTTGCATTTAATATTTTCAAATGTAATAATTGACTTTCCTAAAATTCCAGTTTTTATTCTTAGTGGTTAATCCAACAAAACAACATTAAGACAATATGAGTTTAAGTGATGACTTTATTTAGTGTATACCACCACTCATTTAATATTAAATTGTCATACATCTTACAATTACATTTTTTTTTCAATCTCTCTCACATTAAAAAAGTACTCCACCAATTTATACTACAACATTGTTGTGCTCACAATGGAAAAAAAAGTGTGAAAATTGATGCAACAAAACCAGAGATATGATCTTTTTTATTTCATGCATTCATCTTCATTGTCAAAATTTGGTGCCTACTTTAATCACAATGCAACCGACTGCCAACAGTTTGGAGGTTCAAATGTACTCGAGCGGATAGCCTCAAGCTGAGATAAGAGACGGGCTACAGAGGTCTGGTAAGCTCACTTCGTTCTAGCTTTAAACCCCCCCCCTTTTTTTTTTTTTATTTGGCAGGACCACAATAGCGGGGCCAGCTCGATAATCATAGAGTATCCATGAGTGACTGACTGACTGAATGAATGATCATAGTTGAGTGATCATATTTCCACCATTGGTCATTTTCCAGTTTAGAGATTTTCTGGTACATCAAACATGAGGAAGACCTGCCCCCTATAAGCCTGCCTGAAATAAAGGGCTCTTACCTTCTGCAGTTGAGGTAAATAAAGGCCCAGATGACGTCACGGTTTTAAAATCTGACGTATTAAAATACTGTATATGTGACCATAGACAGTACTAACTGGTATTGGGTTTATATTATATATTGATTTCACATATACACACACAGGCCTACTATAGATATGTATCTGCTTGTACATTCAAGGAGGATATCTGCCTGCTGTTGCTGCTTAAATAACAGTGTACCAAGATAAACCCTCTTCGTCGTGTGTGTCAGAGGTGGGGGAGGAGTGCAGACATTAAAGCCTAATTAAAGAATCATTAGTGCATCTCCAAGTACATGGAGTGATGCAATATGAGTAGATTTTTATTCACTGTCATATTCAGAAAAAAACTCTAACTGTACATTCAACACTGCTTCTAATTTTAAACTATACTATGAGTCTTGATTTATAATTCAGTTTAAATGAGACACAAAACAACATGTCGGGATCATTTGCACTTTGGCATCACTCTAATGAGCAGAAGACAGTCATTTGAAAGTTAATGGAAATGGAATTTCCATGTGAAGCCAAAGGGAAAAAAACACTGTTATAAGGGCTTTTTTCGTCAAACAAAAGCGACACACTTTTGCCTCTTCATTATCTCAGTGATCGCACATATTCAGTTTTAATTGTTGTAGCCATTATTGCACATTTTATAAATGGAAGTGAGAGTTTTAATTGCCAAGACTAGACAAAGAAAAGTACTTCATTTGCAGTGTGTCTGACGGTCTGTGCCCACACTGTCTGTCTGTTAACAAAGTGACCAGTGGTTCCCTCAGAGTCTCCATGCTGACCTTGCTTAAAAAGCAGATAATTGCTTCGTCCATCCTCCAGTTTTAACTCATATTCTGCATGTGTAAAGATAATGGAAACTACCCAGGCTGCCCAGCAGAAGTTAATGAGATGATGGAGACTCAAAGAAAGGGTCATGTTTATTCACATTTATTCACCCTCCCACCCCCAATCTGGGCCAATCTGGGCCAATCGGGGAAGAATTTTCCTCTAAAACAAAAGCTGGACATGGATTAAAATGTTAAACATGTAAATCCACAGCAAATTGGAAAAAATATACTGGTTATGCAGGACATTTGTGTTTATACTTTATTAATGTGTGAAATTAAGCACACAGGTTCCTATCCACAACATTTAGCACTTTCAAGGTAAATTTTGATGCCTGCTGTAAACAACGACGTGGGGAAGAATGTCAAATAGAGTCATATTATCTGCGACAGTAATAACATACTCACAAGCACAGGTAAGTCACAGAATAAATAGAGACACTGAAAGCTTCTTTTACTGTGCTGGGGTGGTCTTGGGTGAGATTTTGCTGTGGGGGTGCCCCACATCTTGGCGATCCAATCTCTGTTCCACCTTTGCAAGACTATTGATATCACTCTTATACAATAATGGTTACTGCTTAAAAATGAAATGTCTTTTTACTTTTCATGCGACTTAATTAAGAACATGCCATCTAAGGAATCAGATCTGCTCTATATCCCCTTGTATAGCTAAGTCTTATTTGTTCTCTTTTGCGATAAAATGTTGTGTTTACACTGTTTGTGCTCATATTTTCATAATTCACTATGGACAACAAATAAGTCAAAATAATAGAAATACCAGTAAGTAACCTCTTGCACAGGAGATACTAATAAGTGTATAAAAAAAGAAACAGAGACCCTTTCTTATTTTAACATAACAAACCAAAATTTTAATTGTTGGTGTGGAGTTGAATGTTTTTTCCTTCTCCTCCAACTTGATGAGTTTCAATTTACAAACTCACCTTACCTACCTGTCCATCTCTCATTACAAACATCACTGACTCCATAAAGATTACACAGGATTTTCTCATTTCTCATTTTCTTTTCAAACACATTCACTTACTTGCTTTTCTGCATATGGCATTCAGAGTACGGCCCATCCACAACACTGCTGCATGTATAATATGTATTATCTGTATATGTATATCCATGCAGTATTGGATATGTGTTTCTCAGTCATCTGATTAATAAATATTCCAACTTTGTCTGTTTTCTCCTCACACAACTTCCCAAACCTCTTTTGCAGAGCGAAGGACTCGTCCTCCATTGCCCTTCCAGTTGTAATGACTCTAATTCCCACATGCTAATGGTGTGTCTGAGCCTCAGCCCCTGCTGGGACCACCAGCCTACTTCTTGTGGTCACAGCCTGGCCCCAGGGCGAGGAGGACGACGGACTGCATAGACAGAAGAGCGCGAGAGAGAGAGAGAGAGAGAGAGAGAGAGAAAGGGCGATAGAGGGTTGTGGGTTGATGTATGTAGGATCTACCCTCAGACAGATTGGCCTCCTCAGGCTAAAAGGACCTGTGGATAAAAGAGGGTGTCATTGAACCATGCGTGTGTGTGCCTCACTGAGTGTGACATCCAAAATTGGCGCCAGCAGCAGATTTAAACAATAACACCTCACTGTTTGACCTCACTCACAAAACCAACAGCTTGTCTGCAAGATTTGCAAGACTGTGTGTCTGCACATGTTGATATGTATAACTCCACACCAGCATCTAAATACATGTGTGTGTGTGTGTGTGTGTGTGTGTGTGTGTGTGTGTGTGTGTGTGTGTGTGTGTGTGTGTGTGTGTGTGTGTGAGTGCGCGTGCTTCGTGGGAGGCTGGGGCAGTTGGGGGTGGCAATGATGATGAGCAAACACTACAGGGGAGAATAAGCTCTCATTACCCACAATTCCCTGATGCTGCACTGCGCCGGTGAGCAGGACTAGATTCGTCCCATGGGTAGAAATGACTGGAGTCACTCACTCGATTTATTAGACCATCCCAAACTCCCCTCCCCTCTGCCTCCCCTGCTGCTCTCCCCCTGTCTTCCTCCTTCCCACCATCCCTCTGTGTCCTCCCCCTGTCTCAGACACTCGCTATCTTCCATATGTCCTAAACCCTCTCCACTATATAGTACAAGAGAGGTATCAATCTTCTCATACAGATTTTAAGCAAACAAAGTGGATGAGTATATTTCGTGAAATGTCATCAATTTCCTTAATGATAGCACAATATTAGCAGCTTATCGCCATGATCTTTGGCTTCTGTTTAAATCAATGATCTTAGACTTTTTGAAAACCCTGTAAACTTCATCTTCTCCCTTATCTTTATTATTCCCATTGATTCACCCCTCTCTTCTCTTCTGTGATTTTACCCTCTATTCTCCTCTTTCTTTTCCCCCCTGGTACACCCTGCCTATTTCTATCTGCCTTTCTCCATCTGGGTAGCAGTGAAGTATCCATCCATCAGAGAGAAGAAGTGCTGTTGAAATCCCGTGCCTCCCATCACAGCCCCTTGTCTCTCTGTGTTTGCATACAAACATATTTCAGCCTGCTTACATGTCAGTGGCACAGGGAAGAATGCAGCATATAGTCATATCTTATACCCTATTATGATTCAGTGATATATATGATTTTATGCTTGATAAATATGGGAATGAGATACACAACCTGCAGAGGCCTAAGGGAGGTTTGTTGAAATTCTATTGCAAATGACAAAATAGAAAAAAAAAATGGAATCCATGGCTGATGTGTGGGGTGGATATTGCCCCCCCTGTTATTGTAAAAAATAAGGCACCACGTAGTCAGGATTGTGTGTCTTTATTGTGATAGATATAAAGTTGTTGGATGTGAGACATTCTGCAATTTGTCAAGCTAAAGTAGAGCATAAAAGTTGAGAAGGTTTATGTATTACTATAATTTATGTGTCTAAACTACGGTTTATTTCGGTTGCAAGAATAAGTTGTTTTTTTTAAGTTGTTAGAAATAAAGATTGATGAGTTTTTATTTGGTGCAAAATTTCTGCTCTTCTTTTTCAGAAAAAAACAAACAAAAACCTGGTGACTGGACCCACCACTCGGTTTCATTTTTGAATGTCCACAAATGGGTTTATCTGTGAAGAGGGGGGAAAAAAACAGTTGTTACCAGAATACAGCAACTCCACATTCATTTAGTAAATGGATTAGTGCGATTTGTTCTATACCTTAAAGCTGAAAAGCTTGATGTGCTTTATAGCTGCAACTCCCACTGATTGTGCAGAGATCTCATTTCACACATGAACGTCTCTCTCTGCTGCTGTGTGTGTGTGTCTCCATACACTCTGTAGTTAGTGCCTTAACATTACACGTCTGCTTGCCCCAGGCTGGATCACAGATAAGAGGAGGAGAATCATAGAGATAGAAAGTGGAGGAATAAGGGCAGAATGTGGTGCAGACAGAGAAGCAATTCTTCATATTGGATTTATTTATTCTATTTCATTAATAAGTTTCCTCCATTGCGCTTATAATGCAAACTCTGTTCTTCCAGTATTCACTATCTGTAAAGTTTTCATTTTCATTTTCATTTTTTTTTGTGTGTGTGTGTTCCTTTTACTTGGTTTGGAGAAGACTCTAAAACATTAGCAATGAAAAATCAATACCTTAAATAATGATATTTAGATAATCAACAATGATAGAAATAAGGCATGTGGAATCCCAACAGGGCGTCATAAGATAAAATAATACTGATCAGAGGTAGAAAAATGCCCAAATTTGATACCCAAGTATTGATTTACATTCTGTTACAATGTAACAGCAAAACCAGACAGATACAGGCTTGGTACCTACAGGCCCTCTGGGTGCTTGGGGCTAGATTTATCACCACTGGGGCGCTCTGATGATGAGGCCGTTTACTGGGGGTCCCTGTAGTCCTCCACTGATTAGCGTCAAACATCTTCCCTAATAACCTTAACAAGAACAACGCCTCAGGACGACATGCCGATGCATACCGGCGAGTGTCTGTGCACACGCTTGCACACATACACACCTCCTTGGAGGAAGGAGAAAAGTGCTAAGGGCTACCCATCCTCCTCTCCTCCTCCTCAAAGTCACCCCTCTCTCCTCTGCTCCATCCATAACTTGGCATCTCTCACTATTTCTGGGCTGAGACCCTCCCTCCCACCTTGCACCCTCTCTGCTACCTCCCACCACCTCCTTTGGAACAGACACACACATGCACCAAATTGAGTTGGTTATGGTTCAAGAGTCCCATCACCCCACATAAAGTTGCTCTCAGCATTAATATGAAATAAAGCAATACGAATATATGAATACATGCTGCAGTGTAAGGATGTCCTCCCTCCTGGAGATAAAAAGGAGAGGAATTAAATTGAGAACCGAATTTATGATACTTTGAGAAGCCATGGGGGTGATTTTATAGACAGTATTACCCACTGTGGATTGTTTCCACGTGATAGTTCACATATTTGTGTGCTATGATTAGTGTACATACTGATAACATGCTAAGATGCATACACTTCTTGCATGCACACAGGCACACAACATATAAAAATCCCACTTGAACAACTAAAAGGAAGGGAAACCAATTAAACATCAGTTGGATTAAACATCATGTAAATGTGAAAAGTAAAATTCATACAGACTGCAAATGATAAGTGACCCACACATGTCAACATGACTTCATTTGCTTGCCTAACCTTATCATTAAACAGAAACAAGACATTTCTTTGTTTCCAATGAACATTTTCTCAACAGTTTTTCTGCCTTTGTGCTGCCTTCAAGGACTGTATGAAATACTGCAAGTCTATATTCAATGGACACCAATAACCCAAAACAATGGACTCAAATCTCAATACAATTTCATTTAAACAGATTAAGTTGCAGTATACTATTTTGTTATAGCTTCTTTAGCGATATATCTGTGCTTGTCACTACTTTATTTGCTAATGCCTGCATTATATTATTTTTTTCATATGATGGATCACCAGAGCAGCCACCATTGGGTTTTAAATATCATAACCATAGGCCACGATACATAATAGGACTGTGTTTATCATAACATTAACTGTATGGACACATTTCAAGCAGGTACTGACCATGCAATGGCAATGACAATAGAGTTACTATTGTCCGGCTATCCATGGTTACACTTGTACTGTACTCCTACTAGATATCTGGGTACAAAAATAGACGTTGGCATTCGGGTGCTATTCCTCCACACCCACATTCCTAAGACTTGCCCGAATAGAACGTAGATGCAACAGTGTTCACATGGTCCAGATTAGTCAACAGCTCTCTGATAATTATTGGGTATTTTACGAGGTACAAGTGAAGGCAGCATGAGAGTCCCGCCGTGACGTCACGCGGAGCCGTTGAGTCAGTCAGCTGAGGGAGGAACTCCGACAACAGAAAAGTGAACCAGGAAACCGAGGCTGCTAAACTGACCCACCGCCCCGGTCTGACGGTTAAACGGCAGTTTTAACGTTAGTAATAACACAGTATATCAATACAGGATTTGTATTTGCTATTTAAGTTGATACAAAGCAGCGACATGGCGTCCCTTTTCAAGAAGAAGACTGTCGATGGTAAGTTTGTTCTGTGTAAAAAGCTAGCTAACTTGTTTTTAGCCCGGCTGTGTTGTTCCATCTTAAATTAGCTTTCCACAATAAACCCGTTCAACCTGTTCTGGGTCTGAGTCAAGTCACACTGTTTCGAAGTGATTTCAAAGTCTGAAATCAGACTTAATGTAGCTCAGGGGAAACTGCTCCAGTTGTATATGGTTGGATTACAGTGTAACTCTGAACAACAATATTGCTGCTGGAACTGTAATCGTTAGCTGTGTGTTAACGATAGGGTCTAATAGGAAGAAGGTGTCTTCCTGTTTTGTTTGTTTGTTTGTTTGTTTGCTACTCTAGAGCTAAGGTAAAGATATTGTTTTCCAGTGACTGAGTAGAAATGGGAAACATTCACCCCACTCATAATATCTATGACAAAAACGTTAAATATGTCACGCCAAATATATATTAGAAGGTCTAACACTATTTTAACTTTCATATCATTGCTTTATATTTATTCAGATTAATCCAGTAGGTTCCTCACGTTGTGTTTCTCTGGAAGACATTAATTAAACATTAAGTTTTGCCTTACACTTAGACTCTAAAGCAACTGCATTGTTGTGCTGTGAAATTATCCACAGTTTAATCACAAATGGTGTGATAAAATTGTGTAATGTTAGGGGAAGGCTGAGGCTACCATCTTGGATATGTTCATTTTAGTCTGCAATGGACAGGTGTCAAAATTCTGAAAAGCCTTTCAGTCTAAACATTTCAGTATTTTTCCCGAGGCGAGGTAATCATGCTCACAAGGTCATAATGAAAAGCCCTCAGCCTCTCTTTTATCAAATGTAATGAATTGAATCAATTATTCTATTTCAATCACTGATTATATTCACTTTAGGGCTGGATTTCCAGAGGGAGGGCAGACTTAATTTCACCTCTTCTCGGCCTCACCTCAACTTATTTGTGTGGAGAATTCCATAAAAATATCAAAGTATATTGTCTGCATGTTTAACAATAGGATCTGTTGGTAAAGGCGAATCTTTTCACAGCACCTCCTACCTACTCCTCCCATCATTGTCATCACAGTTTCACTCATGCCGATCATCTGCACACTGTACTTACTGCGCTGTGTTACCTCCACCTCCATGCCAAGCCTCTTTCAAGTCTCCACAGCTGTGACATTTCGCAGTCCCCCATCCTCCCTTAATTTCTGTCATCTCTCGCTCCACGGACATAGTTTTTTTTTTCGCCGTTGCCCTGAGTTAGTTGGTTGAAGTGGTTTCTGGGTACTTGGCGAATGAAGAGGGGGGGTCGGCGAGATCACACATATTTGTAGGATGATATCCCTCCCACTTTGAGATGTTGGCGGCACGTCACCTTATACGTATACATGTGTGCTTCTCGCAAGTGGTCCAACGCTCTGACGTGTCTTGACCAAGTTCATGATTGCTGAACTTTTCAGAAAGAATAAGTATTTTTTGACATTTTTTAATTAATTGTTTTAAAATGTATTCTTCAGTGCCTATTTATTTATTTATTCATTTATTCATTCATTTCCCCACTATAATGTTAACTCTGCACATCTTCCTAAAGAACCAGAATAAGTTGTTGTGCAATTCTGTACACATCTATTGTATGTCTGTCTGAAATGGAAGAGGGACCCCTCCTCTGTTGTTCTTTCTGAGGTTTCTTCCTTTTTCCCCATTTTAAAGGTTTTGTTTTGAGGGATTTTTTTATTATTGCAAATGAGGGTCAAAGGATAGAGTGTGGTGCATGTGGTGCAGTGCAGATTATAAATTTGATATTTGTGATTTTGAGCTATATAAATAAAAGCGTCTTTACTGGCCATTAATTTATTTCTGTATTTATTAACTCTGTATTGTCACCTTATTTAATGCTTGTAAAAGGGCTAAAATATACTGTATATTAGAACATTCAGAGGCATCCAGTCTGAATCTGTTGTATTTTTTCTATAGTCAGTGTCCAGACTAAAATCAAGTGTTAAAAAGGGGATACCTGCAAATGTATTTTTGTTTTATGTCTCATTGTCCTAAAGGTGTGTATGTGTGTGTGAGACACAGATTACTTGGATTGTCCCTCTCTCAGAAGCCATGAATGAATGAGTGACTTCAGGGTCATACATTATCTCACATGACACCACTTTGTCTGTGGGCGGGTCAGAGCTGACTCATTATTGGTGCGAGCTGTCCGGGCACTTTTACAGTTGCCAGTGTCAGAGTGTGTTCTCAATGTGCTGCTGATTACTCTGGTATTTTGTGCGCATGTGGGCACACACTCAAACATGTTCACTGTTGATTTCTTCCATGCAGCTGACCTAGACCCTGCCCTTTCTAACTGCATTGCACAAGAAATGTAGTGACATCCAAACTGAAAACCTTCCCATTTTCAGTGATCCATATTTCACCACTGCACATGTAGCACACTGAAAATACCTGAAAAATAAGAAACTGTAGACTGTGGTTTGCCTTTAAACCACATTGTAGAAGAAAAAGTGATGGTACTCCACATTCTTCCTGCTGGTCTTTATATTTGCTCTCTGTTCAGCTGTCAGCTCCTGATTATGTTGGGTATGCAAGTCATGAGTGATGCCAGATTTTAAGACTGGAATTGTCTTTGTTATTTCCCCACAAACTGAGGGCATGGGTTGAAGGGGGGATTTTGACAAAGCCAAAGTGTTTCAGTTCGACTGCCTTTCTGTCAAAATACTGATGTGAAACATGCACACAAAGAAAAAACAAAAAGAAGTTTATTCATCAGGTCAGAGGGTGTGTATTTGCATTTTGGTATTGAGAAAAATGTTGATGGTGTGCAAATGTTTGATATCTTACAAAGTATTAACCGATCTTTCCTGCTTACTGTCTCTCTCTCTCTCCAAAGACATAATCAAGGAACAGTCTAAAGAGTTGCGTGGCACTCAGAGACAGATCACCAGGGACAGAGCAGCGCTGGAGAAACAAGAGAAACAAATGGTGGGACCACACACACACGCACACACACGCACACACACGCACACACACACACACACACACACACATACACGCCCATGCACACACTGTGTTTTGGGAACAAAATATCCTTACCAAGGCATCTTCCATAGATTTCTGCATATTGCATCAATGCTTTATTAAGACCCCCTACGCTCCCAATAGAGACACACTACATCCATTTCCTACAATCTGGGATTGAACCTGATTGGCTAATGGGTCTAAACGAATAGACAAGATAGATCTGGTATGGTGGCTTTGCTTCGGGCAAGTGAGACCTCTCTGTCTTACATACACACACGAACATTGTTACACGATAAAGCTATATTCGCAGACGAACACATTTCCCCTCTGAAAGATGAAAGAAACCAGCTGTGTCGTCTCCCCTCTGTTGTATTAAGTAAATATCATACAGGACATAATTACCTCCCTGGGGAACCAGATTTTTTCCTCATTAATGCTAACACTAATTAGTCTAGTTTTTTTTAAAGCTTTGTTACATGTTCTTAATAAAAGATACTTTCGTTGAGAAATGGAAATGACCTATATTTGCAGTTTAGCACAATCATGACTGTCTGTTGCCCCCCACCATGCACGCTGTCAGTGAGTGTATGCACACACTTGCACATTCACATGTGTACGCTGCATAGCAATGGCACGGAGCAGAGATTATCACCCAAAGATCCAAGTACTTTTAAAGTGAAATTGTTCATTTTCCAATAAATTAGAAAGAGAATGGAAAAGAGAAAAGAAACAGACCTGTCATGAAGGTCCACATTCAGGAAATTAGGACATGCATAAGTTCTCTTCCAGCTGGGTAAAAGAATTAATGCCCTTTATTAAATTTGAATGTAAGGCATTAAAAAGTTAGGTTTTTTCACAATGCATGAAGGTTTCCATTACATATGTTTTATTAATCACAGCTGGACTTGATGTTGCTTTACAGTAACATACTTTTTCTGTTCTTTCTATTCTTTCTATTTATTTAACATGTTTCAGTAGCCACACTCAATGAAAATATTGTTTTTATTTACCTCAGATGTTAAAGTGATTTTAGGTCAAATTTGGAGCAAAATATTCAGTAGTCTGAAATTTTGCTTGCTGAAACAAAAATCCATTGAAAAAACACCAGAAATCTTCAGCATTTTGTTGTTAATACATGGGCAAAGCCCAACAGCCACCCAGTTGTTTGCTGCATTGTTTCATAGGAGAGCAGTCTTTATCCATCACCCCACTCCTCCTCCCTCCTTTTCTGACAGAGCAGTAAATAAGGCATTATAAGCTTCACATCAGCAACAGTCCCACTGCTCTCGTCTCTGTCTTTTCCCTGTTGATACATTCATAGTTTTTCAGATGACAATGCAGTTGACATTATTATTGTCACTTTGTCCCTTTTTTTCCCTCACACAGCTCAATTTTTTTTCTCCTTGGCATTAATTAGATTTTTTTTATTCCTTACAAGCAGACGAATACAGACTTAGACAAATGCACCTGTTCTCTCTGTGTGTGTGTGTGTGTGTGTGTGTGTGTGTGTGTGTGTGTGTGTGTGTGTGTGTGTGTGTGTGTGTGTGTGTGCGTGCGTGCGTGCGTGCGTGCGTGCGTGCGTGCGTGCGTGCGTGCGTGCGTGCGTGCGTGCGTGCGTGTGTGAGAAAGAGACAGGGAGCCAGAATGTCTATTGCCTCTGCACTATCAAGCATTAATAATTGATTGTTATTTCCTGAAGAGGATGTTTTCAACGCACACACAAGAAATAAACAAGGCATGGTGGAGCTGTTGAACGTACCAGTGCTAAGATGCCTGGCTAGCTTACTGTAACCTGCAGCTCCACTCTTTTCTCTTGGGATGCTCACACACATTCATGCCCACAGACAGCATCCTTGTGGGCATCAGTGTATTCTGATGTTTACCAAAGCTAAAAGCATGTATTTGCCAGTGAGTAACATTTGATCCGGACGGCTGTGTTTAATATTGTTTATATTTGCAAACACATTGGTCTCTCGGGTTTATTGTGGATGTTTGTATATCAATACATAGTATGTGTATACTTGTGTGTGTGTGTGTGTGTGTGTGTGTGTGTGTGTGTGTGTGTGTTTGTGGTATATTTTCTAATGTAAGGTGTGTAAGAAGAAGTTATACTTATTGATGTTGAGTGGAAAAAAACACATTTTAAACTACATGAAAAGTGTCCTTTGTTCTTTATTTATATTCTTATGCACAGGAACATTATGTCTAAATGAAATGTAGATGATGTACTTACCCATAAAACCAGGAGACTCAATCACTCTCAATAGCTACAGTGGATTTCTTCCAGATTAAGTCATATTTGATTAGAATTTGGCACAATTAGTGGCTTCTCTCCCTGCTTTCTTTTCTGTCACACCATACCTCTCTGTTATGTCGAAAATGGACTCAGTTCTTACAATTTTCATTAATATTGTGTGAGTGTGTATACTCACACTCATTTGCTAAATTTGCTATTTTTACTAAAATGTACATTGTTAGTGTTAAGTGGGAAAAATGCAAACAAACCATGTAAGTCCTCTAAGTGTCAGGGAAGTGTACCTAGTGCTCACATCCTAATCTTTCCCTCTCCAGGAGGCAGAGATCAAGAAAATGGCAAAGAGTGGTAACCGCGAGGCATGTAAGATCCTCGCCAAGCAGTTGGTCCAACTGAGGAAGCAGAAAAACCGGACATACGCCGTCAGCTCTAAGGTCACCTCCATGTCTACGCAGACAAAGGTCATGAACTCCCAAATGAAGATGGCCGGTGCCATGTCCACCACAGCCAAGGTAAAATCCAAGGCCCAGTTCAACTGGTCTAAAGTCAGATTATAAAATGGAAGTATGCATCAGTTTGTAAGAAGAAAATGCTGCACTGCGAACAACAAGCAAGAAATACTACTTATTAATATGTGTATACAAGGACAACTCATTGTGAAAAGCATGTATCAGACCAAAACGGCCTCTTTTTTATTTTTTTAAGAAAACTGTGCCGACCTTACAGATGGATAAATTCCAGATTAATTCCTTTGTTACATAGGTTTGCCCACGCTTATATTAAAGGTATAGTTCGGGTTATTTGACCTTGAGTTGTGTGAGGTACTTATATATAGTCAGTGTATTTAACTGCAGTAGATTTGGGCCGGCGCACTCCTGGTGGTTGGAGCACTGGCACAGAAGCTGAGCAATGTGATGTGCTGCAGTCACAACACATGTTTTATCCACCGTTGAACTCCCTTATTCCTACATATGAGCGCGTCCAAACAGCGCACTGTACAGCGCTCATTTTTAGCGCCTGGCCCCGTCCACAGCAGCACATTGCTCAGCGTCTGTGCTGGAACTCCTGGCTGCTTCTCCAAACTGGGAGCGTGCTGACTCAAATCTCCTGCAGGTAAAGACACTGACTATGTGTACCTCACATGACCCCACCTCCAATAACCCAAACTATCCCTTGAATACTTAAATAACTGCTATACATTGGATATCCACTATATTCACTTCACAAGTTAGGTGTGTTTCTGTTTTGAACAGGAACTAGTTTCAGTGTTTGCTCGTATCAATATTTTAGTGTTGTAATTAAAGTATTAATGCGGGATCTGTTCACGTCTAAAACTGAGTCTTGTAGCATCGTTATTAATGAAGTGTGAAAGGTAGTTATTGGCCAGGAGCGATGTACTATACAGACTAAGCAAACACAGGCAGGTCAAATATAATTAGGCCTCAGTTAAATGGAGTGTGATGAGGTGGGTGTGTTTGTGTGAGAGAAAATGTGTTAATTGTTTTATATTTTATATTTATATTTGCAAAACTTGTTCATACACACACCAGCATATTTTTCCTAGAAAAAAAGTTGCAGCTTCCATTCAGCTTTTTCAGTGGAAAGTGCATCACTTTCCACCCACAATGTTGAAAGCCAAGGGTTAATATGATGTGGAGCAGTATGTCAACTACAGTCAAGCACAGACGGGGTATACAGTATGTTCTCAGATGTGTGTGGCTCAGCTGTGAAAGTAGGCCGCCTTTGTGCTGATCTTTCACAGGAAGGAAGGAGATGCATAATTTGTGAGTTAGTCTGTGCTGTGTTGTTTTAGTATTCGTAATATCCAAATGCGCTAGTAAATGTAGAGCAACTTAAGCTAATATTTTCTTGGGACACCGATTTTTAATAAGTGTAGAAATCATGTCGACTTTGCTTTTTCCAAAACTGCCGCTCCTGTATAAAAGGTCATTTAACTTGAGTATGTTTACAAGAGTAAAAGTTGTCTATATGAATACCATATGAGTCAAACTTTAAATTTAGCGCAAGTTAATTTTTTGTACTCATTGTTTCACCCTCCTCGACTGTGTAAGAACACAAGTCCTACAAATTCCAGCACGATGTGAGGTTGTGCTTATTTGCAACACCCCTTGTTGTTTCTTTGCTCAGGAGCAGTTCTTACAATGTGTCGTGTCTCCTAAGCAGCAGCTAAAAACCTTCAGATTAATTCTCTAACCTTCTTTTGTTACATCAACAGACAATGCAAGCAGTGAATAAAAAGATGGATCCTCAGAAGACCCTGAAGACCATGCAGGACTTCCAGAAGGAGAACATGAAGATGGGCATGACAGAGGACATGAGTAAGGACACACACACACACACACACACACAGAAGGAGCTCTGGTATTTACAAGCTTGCCAAAACCAGATTGTTGAGATATGTGTGAAGGGTGCGAGCAGTGACATGTGTTACAATCTGTTGTGATGGGAAAGAGAAACATAAAAATATGATTTTGACATACAGTACATATATAGAATGGCTTTTATAAATTTCAAGTATAAATGGCAACACACAATCATCCATAAATATATATATTTACTAATTAGAATGTAAAATAGCATTTTAAAAAGATTGCTAAAAGCTGCCTCCAGACTGTGACTGAAAATCTATGTGTTTGACTCATCTGTCCTTATCTCTTCCCTCCCTGCCTCACTCTCCGTCCAGTCAATGACACTTTGGATGAGATCTTTGATGAGTCTGGGGATGAGGAAGAATCCCAGGACATTGTCAACCAGGTTCTGGATGAAATCGGCATTGAGATCTCAGGAAAGGTAAGAAATTAAAAAGAGAGGGAGAGAGAGAGAGAGACAAAGAGAGACAGCGACACTACCCCCACATACCTTTACACTAATGACTGTTAGAAAGTTAATAAGTGTAATAACGATTCAGGTAAAAATTGGAGAAACAGTAACATAGAAGTTAAGACATAAGGTTTTACCACATATTTTTCAGATGTAAAACGAGGTGCACGTCCCCCAGCAACATGAACTGAACAATAAGCACGCCACGTCTTTTACTTGACTGTTAAAATGTATTCCAGCTGCCACGTGGTGGGGCTAGCCTTCAGCTCTTCTAGCGCTGTAGTGTGTGTAACTGCCAGGCTGACCATCTGCTGTGTGTCTGGCTCCCCCTGGGGGGCTCCATGAGTTATTACCTCTCAAAACACAGCACACAAACCCACAAATTGTCCAATAAATGAGCAAGCAGCTGGAGAGAACAAACAGTCAGCTTTCATAAAAACTGTTTTTGTGTTTAGGGATGGTAATTATTTCCTGCTAAAACACAATAAAAGAGGGAGCAGATATTGTATCATGCACTTTCTTAGAAAAGCAAAACAATAAAGACTTTCTCAACCAACCCTGAAGCTGAAAGGAAGTTACAAGACTCATAAACTATGGTAGTTTGGAAGAGACTAACATAAGCAAATAAGCAACCATGTGTTTTTTTTTTTTTTTGGAATTATCCTTCAGTGTATCATGTTTTTAAGAGTCAAAACAACAAACAGAGAAATGGCTACACTTTTTCAGCAAACCCAAAAGTCATTTACAATGGTTCAAATTTGACTATGCCCTTTAGTGGTAAGTGCCAGATTGTTGCTGCACAGAAAATATTTGACTTTAAACTATTAACAAAAAAACCTTTTTAAAGAATAGATTAAAGAAAGTTGAAATGTTAAGTGTTAACCCTGTTTTTTCTAGCAAAGGAAGATAATAAAAATAATTTAAAAAAAGTTTGTTTAACTGACACCCAATTGCATTAAAGGTTGGGTTGTTTATAGTTATTTGAAGGGACATTACACATTATTTATGTAGTATGAATGGTTACATGGAGTTAAACTAAGAGTTTTCCAATATAATTGATAGTAATTATGATCAATCTGACCAGGTCCCTTAGATTTGGCTTTGGATTGGCAGTACACAGCTGTGCACAGCAGGCAATCTTACAAGTACCCAGCTTTGTGTTAAGTTTGAGTTGAGTGTGCTTGCTAATGGGATTTTTCTGCCCATGTGCGTTTTCCAGATGGTTAGAGCTCCAGCTGCAGGAAAGAGCGTCCCCGGCGCTGCCTCCTCCAAACAAGCCACCATCTCTGACGACGAGATCGAGAGACAGCTCCGAGCTCTGGGAGTGGACTAATCGCCATCTTTGTATTAATGTTCACATTAAGAACAAGTGCAACATTAATACTGATTTATACAGACTCTGCTATGGTTCAAATTCTACAGGTGTAACAAAGGGTGTACACCAACACACACACACACACACACCTGACATTAAGATGTACATTAACACAAACATATTCTCACATTCTTCGACAGGTGCAGATCATTAACACAGAACATCTGATCTATTTATGCGAAAATAATATTTATTATGACATCAGAGTGGCCATAGCCTGAAGGTGGACCATTAATAGGTGCTTGACCTGAGGAACCACCTACACTGTTGTTCACCACCCATCTCCGTCTTTATAAGGGCTACATTGACTGACAATGGATGGTACACGGTAATTAAAAAGAGCTTAATGGTTGTCAGTTAACAGATGGAACTCGTATTTCTCCTACTCACACTATTTGCCTGCTATCTTTGATGCCATTTGTTCATTTAAAGTATATTTTTTTGGGGCTTTTATGCCTTTAATGGACAGCACAGTGGAGAGTGACAGGAAACAGGGAGGCAGAGAGAGGGGGAATGACATGCAGCGAAAGGCCGTCCGATGCGGGATTCGAACCGGGGCCAACTGCAGCGAGGACTGTAGCCTCTACACATGGGGCGCCTGCTTAAACCACTACGCTACACGACGCCCCCATTTGTTCATTTAAGACCCATCAGATTTACCTTCTCTCTCATGAACACATCTCCTGGGCAAGTTTTCTGTTATTATGGGTAAAATGCTGTTAATTGATTCCTTTGTCATCATCAGAGTACCAGAGATAGGACTCAGTTACTTTACTGTGCAAGTGAAAGGAAGAAAATGCATCATTACCCAGTTGATAACTGTCACCACACAAAGCAAGCAAATTGGTCGAGTAGATCATTAATTATCATGTTTTTAAAATCTTGGTAGTGAAGACAGACATATGCATGTGAAATGTGTAACTGACATTGCCTTTGGGCGAGGTTACGGCCTTTACTTTAATTGCATGAGATGATGAGACAGATTGATCTGAGTGCAAACTGGCTGGTATCTAATTAGCACTGCGGAAGTTCCAACGCTGTATAGACTAAACTTCACCAAACACAAATTAGGACTAATGAAAGACTAGCATATCAAAGAGTTTGGAATCGATTGTTTGATACTACTGAGTAATCAAATGAGTTTGTTTTTTCGGCTTCTTGGTTGTTGCTTGCTGTCTGATTTGTGTATTTTATTTTGGACTTGGGATTTACACAGTGATTGTAGGATGGCACTGGTCCTGCAGTCCCTCTTCTCTTTCAGCTGCTGTGCAGTTACTGTCATTTGTGGTTTTAAGCTGCCTCACTCACAAATAGACACACACACACACACACATACACACACTACACCACTGCGAGAAAATGATGGACGTGTTTGCTAAAATGACACTGTGATCCAAGAGACGTTTCTCTTTTTCAGAGCTGAAGCGGATTCCTCTATACAGTGATTTGTTAATGTCAGCCAGCTTCAGGCTTTATGACAGCGACAGGCATCTGCTCATATTAATGTAGTCTTTATCTTTCTCCAGCCGTTTGTTTCCACACTGATTCCCAATGCTAAAATACATTTTTTTCAAATTTTCATGCATGTATCTGACATGCTCAATTCACAATTCATATTTTTTTGTTTGTAAATCATTCTTACCTCTACCTTCTAACACTCTCTTGTGATATTTTGAGCGGAAACAGATTTTGACATTGAGTGCTGTTCCATTTGGAAGTTCCCCCTTTTTAAAAGGTGTACAATATGTATACTCATCTTTGTTTTCTTCCATGTCATTGTAAAGTGACTGTGTAAAGGGTTTATGGCTTTTATAAGGAATAAAGTTTCTTCAGGTACGATGTGGTGATTGTACAGTTTTCTGAGCCTCTCCCTTTAAAGCACCATGCCAGTATTTTTGCAAGCTCAACTATAAATTATGTACACTTAACATTCTTGCAGACCATTTTTCATTCATGCTGTGTATTTTTTGATTTTCATATACAGTATATTTTATCCAACCATTCCAGACACCCATCGATTTGCAGTCATTTCCTTATGAACTGCAGCTTAAAGTATTAGCTGTGATGTAAAGTACTGTATATATGAATTACAGTAAATGGGGGAGAAAAAAAAATGCAAAATCACTATTTTGGTCTTTTAAGAAGAAGACACTGGATAAACATTGACTCAGATGAGCATTCTGCATTTACCTCTGCAGAATGTAATGCTGCATCATGTACAGTATAAAGCATGCGTTAAGATGAATGGAAAAAATGAAAAACTGGGATTAGTTGTTGCCATCTTGTTAAAATTAAACAATGATGTGATATTGATACCATGTTCTCTAAATAAATATACAATACAATTGACAAAAAAACCAAGAGTAAATTTGGAATTTAAGAGACGTAACTTCCAAGAGTAGTAATGTTAAAGCTTTGGGCCTCTGTGGCACCAGCACTAAGAGGCTTCTCAGTAACTTCATCATTACTGTACTATGACTTTCCACTGTGCAGCCTCAGAAATGTGGCGGCCATCGACAACCCTGCTTCATTTATTTCCCCCGACAACACTCCGGTTTGACAGCTGTATATGAATCACAGTGGGAACTGCTTGTTTCTGAATTAAAGTGTCTTCTGGCTTTATTCATGAATCCCCAGTGACACCCCCGTGAATTGTACAGTTCATGATGAACACCTGAACAGACTCTCTCTCCTTGTGTATGTATTCATAGTGTAATACAACGACCTCAGTATAAATGAGAGATGGCACATGTAGGTCATCATAAAAAAGAATTTATTGTTTGGCAGTGAGCTGAACCAATTTAACTTTCAGTGTCTGAGACAATTTCTTAAAACAAGTGAAAGATTTTGCACTAACCGGCTATGTCTTTGGCATATTTATATTCTCAATCAAGTTAAATAAAGGCACTTCATATCTGTCTGACATTCTTATAGGACACATATTTTCATTCATTATTTGTTGTTGTTTTTTTTTTTAGCTTTTCCAGACATCAGTTAATGGTCCCTGACATAGGCTGAATATTGCAGCCCAGATTTTGTCTGAGAAGGTGTTAGCTTGTTTCTTCACTTTACTAAGATGTTTCGCATCAGTCATCCCAACCAGGTCAGAGTCGTGACTGGCTCGTGTTCTTCTTTTTTTGACACTTTGTCAAGGCAGCAGCAACAAAAGCATGAACATCAACAAATATGAAAGATGAACAGGGAAACAGCAGAGCTCAGATTCATTTGACATAAACTGCAAAAAGTTTCACATATTCCTGACTTCAGAGCATCAATCACAGAGTTTGTAAGTAGATCAGCATAATATATTACATCTCAAATAAATAGGTTGTCGTGAAACTTTAAATATATTCATGTTTTGAGCACGGCGATATTTATTTAAATAACTCATCATCAAACATTTTCTATAAGACAGTGACAGGAAGCTAAAAAGAGGCTCTAATGCACAAACACACACAGCACAAAGACTCTGCTGTTCAATGCAGATGTGAATGTCTTAACACTTAATTTCATCAACAATAACATTTCTTTCTCCTCGTGCACAAAATAAAGGACGAAGTTGAGGACGGTATTGCTAACGTCTGTTTTGAGAAAGGCACAGGACTGATCGATGGGAGCACTCACCTGCAATCTAAATTATATTTGCTGTCTGTGGTTAATATACATTCAGTATTCATATAGCAAACAAGGCACAGCCAGGATTCAGTACGTCTAAGTGTCAGGATTGGTAGCTGCTCATATGCAGTAAATGAAAACATTTAATCTGCACAGTTGTAACTTCAAAAGAAAAATGAATGCCTCGGATGCTCTTTGACATTTATAGTATAGTACAGTATATTTTTTTTAAATGCTGCAAATTTTTATTACAGTAAATAAGAAGAAAAACAACATAGAAATTACATTTAAAAAAAACTGTAATAATGGTTGTCTGTACAAATTAAACGCACATTTGCTCCTGACAATGACTCATGTTTTTTATAGCAAAATTGTGTTGTTTATTTTATTTTTTATTTTTCCCAGGCTGATGGTTACAGGATATAATTTCTCATTTGAATGTTAAATTAGTGAAATAGTTTTAAGTGCGTCAGCCGCTGCTTACTGCAGGCTGGGGGACGTTTTTATTATTAGGCTTTTCTATTAAATAATTCTCCCACTTCACACTGGAATGATTAACACATTTGAAGTAACACATTTTTTGTGTGGAACCTCCGTTACTGAACAGACTCTCTCTGTGTGAACCTGAAATCACGTCATTGGCCTTTGTGCTTTACTCATCTGTGCTATGCAGTTGGGACTGAGCTTGGTCAAACAGGAGCTGAGGTTGAGGCTCGTTTTAACCCGTTTCTCTCTTTGCCGCCGGTTGCAGAACCAGACTCTGACCACCTCCTTCTCCAGATGGAGGCCTTTGGCTATCCGGGCTATTTCTTGAGAGGATGGCTTACTTTTCTCCACAAAGCTGCGCTCCAGAGCCTCCTTAGCTCCCAGGCTGCAGTGTGTGGAACAAAAGACAGAGGAGGAAGGGAAAGATAAACTCTGCATTATATACAGTATGTATGATATGTTTTGTACAGTATGTTTGGTCTGTATAGCACATACCTGATAGTTGTTCTCCTTTTTCTCTTCCGCTCATTCATTCCTATTTTATCATTGTACAAAGCTGGGGGGAGAGAAAATATGATGTTAGTTTAGTGTACCTGTAGAGAAACAGGTAGAAACACATAGCAATAAAACTGTCTTACTGATTGCTGTTGTCTGACTTACCTAATCTAACCTAC
Source organism: Seriola aureovittata (assembly GCF_021018895.1). Classification (NCBI taxonomy): domain Eukaryota; kingdom Metazoa; phylum Chordata; class Actinopteri; order Carangiformes; family Carangidae; genus Seriola; species Seriola aureovittata. The sequence continues at coordinate 18,029,935 of NC_079374.1, forward strand.
TGGCCCTTTTACATATCAACTCTTTACTTATGTATCAACACAAGTAAAACTGTGACTTCCCTATAAACTCTGGAGCAAATATTAACGTCAACCTTTTAAGAATCACATATTTCAGCTGTCAGGCTTCTCTATAATGTTTCCTTTAACTTCTCGGTCTATGAGAGAAGAAAGAATATACTTTACTACAAAAAAATATTTTGATTTTTGTCATATTGTCTATAAATCTCATCTTTTTCTTTGTGAAAGCCTTGGTCATTGTACCTCTTAAGACCTCTAAGGATTACTCAGTGTGAGAAAACAAAATCACTCTTAGATGAAATAGCGTGTCGTGAGTGAGATATTGGTTTATCAAAGGCAAAAAGGTTGTGAACCACAAGCCACTGTTAGATCTTCATAATCATGCAAAGAGAGCTCAGCTATAATACAGTTATCTCCAATAGATCTTATCACACAAATCAAAAGTACTTGTTTCACTGTATTGAGATAAGATAGTTAAAGACTACAATGAAATTTATGTTTTAAATGGGGGTTGGATGGAGTGGAGTGGAGGTGTGTTATATGTGTTACTCACCACCGGCCAGCTCAGCTTCGTTCAGCCATTTTGCCAGAATGGCTTTGAGTTTGCAGGCGTTCTTAAAGCTCAGCTGCAAATTTTCAAAGCGGCAGATCGTGGTCTGGCTGAACTCTGAGCCGTGCACTGCAGCAAGAGCCTCGCCTACATTAGTCTGAGTGTAGCCTGGAGGTCACAATGAAACAGAAATACTTTATAGGAATACATAGAGCAGGGAAGTGACAAGGTGTGTGCAAACACAGAAAGGTTTGGTGGCGTCTAATTGGTGTAGTTGGACCGTGATCATTTCAAATGATTTTTTAAGGAATCTCACCAAGTTTGATCCTCCGTATTTTGAAGTCATTGGCAAACATCTCCAGCTCTCGTATCTGTGGGGAGTCCATGGCAGGGGCATCTTCAGGGTCTCGCATGCTCTTCCTTTGAGCATCGGTTTTCATCTCTCCAACACTGGGGCCCCCAGGGGCCTCATCAGTTGAGAGGAGAGCCGAGGGCAGCGAAGAGAAACCGTGGCTTAACGCACAAGAACCACTACTTAGACCATGATCAGGAAACTTGTACAAGCAAGGAGTAAGAGACCCTGGAGAAAGAGAAAGAGAAAAAGAGAAAGAGAGAGAAAGAGAGAGAGAGAGAGAGAGAGAGAGAGAGAGGGGAAACCTGAATGAGGTAAATTAGTTGGTAAGAGACACAAGGGAGACCCTCAGACTGTCAGAAGGGTATTATTCCCATATGTATCCTGAGAGCCTTTATCTCGACAGCAAACAACAAAAAAATTTGACATGCCCCTGTGAGACACACTGGACTGCTGGGAATAAAAACCGTTTGTTTGCTCATCATTTTGCTATGATATGCAGTATATTGTATTTTGAAATAAATATGACCATTTCCACCTGCTCTTGAAATGAATGTTTCAGTTTGTTCCTTGATATTTACTTTTTAAGTTTTGGAAAACTTTGAGGAGACCATGTAACACTTGATTGAGGATGTTGCCACTAGGACAGGTACAGGCACAAACACTGCTGTAATGAGGAACAGTATGGGTGTGGGCATTTGGGTGTATTTGGGTTGTTATGACACCTGAGCCAGCTCCATTCACTGATAAAAACATTAAGGTGAGTCTGAAAGGTCTGAAAAAGCAGTTTATTCATAACTTAACAAGCCTCTGTTCACATTTCCTGCCAGGATCTTGTCCTTGGCTTCATTGTTGCCAGACAAGGCTGAGAGCTTGTTATACCTGTTTTTAAAAGGTTTATATTCAGTAGAAATAAACACTGTGCAATCTTTTGAAACATGTTCATAATAATTGTGTAACATGCAATATGCACTTTGACATTCAAGATTCCTCATTATTTCTACAGGTGGCTGTTAATGTAAAGTGCTTCGATGCAGTGGAGCTGGTGGCTGTTGCTCTTAGTCACCACTTTCTTCTCTTTTGTTAGTATTAATGACAGATTACTGCCAGAATACCAGATGGTTGGATGACTAATTGTAATTTGGAATGTGATGCTCCCCATTGCATCACTGCTCCACACAGCTGCAGTGGAGAAAAAGAACTGCAGTGATAAACTTGACTAAAAAATATTTAATTAATCAGACGACATCACGGTCGTCATATAAGACCAGACAATAGACAGTATAGTGTGTAACGAAAGGCCAATAACAGGTCCATCTGATCACTGTCATGAAGATCACGTGCTCTTCACAGTGTCAACCTGTCTGAAAACTGTGTCCATAATGAACAATGCAACACTCCCCTCTTGTGTTAGTGGGGTAGCAGTGCAAACTGTATTATGCAATGGCATTAACTGAATTAATGGGAGAAAAAATGTTTCTTGTCTTAGTCCCAACTACTTTAAACAAAATGACCCATTTAATACATCAGTGTATTAAAAATAATACACTGATGTTTTTATGTGTTATTTATCAAAGATACCTAGATATGACAAAAGTCCCATACAGTGGACATACACTGTACCATACCAGTTTATTAGGTACACCTAGCTAAAACAATTGCAGTCTACTACAAATGTGTTTTTGTTGAAACTCTCAGAAAGGTGTTGATTTAAATTTATGGACATTTTGGATGCTGTAATTCTTGTGCTGTTGAACTGTACAAAGTGTTTAAACAAGGTGTTTCCAATATTCTGTCTGTGGTATCTGTATCAGTAATGGTAGGGTAAATATCCTGAGTGAAATGGTTGCTTACACAGTAGCTCAACTAATCAACATTCACACAGGTTTCATTTTAGCCTCTCATCGACTTTGCTCAGGGCAATGATTTATCCATTCCTCTACTCAGCCAATGAGGACGCGCCGCAACCCTTCGACCGCTCGCTCACTTGAACTGAGCGTGTAGCACACAGCAACATCTTATCCGCTGAGCATGAGACAAAAGCTTCATCTGACACCCTGATGTACAGGAGTTAAATATTGCCTGACAATAGCAGTGTTTTAGCCATTCTGAAGAGTGGCAGAAATAGGCCCCATAAATGCAATATTAGCCACCTGAACAAAATGGGTTGGGCTTCCAAAGTGGAAAAGAGAAAAGGATGCTGTCACTGACCCGCTGAATTGTTCAGTCAAATCTATACACCAGCAGCTTGAGAGCAAAGTGGTAGAGTCTATGGTATGCATCAGTGAATTTCTCTTGTTCTGAAGGTGTATAGGGGAGAGGTTGGACACCCTCTTCTGAAATCTATTTCTGAGGATGGAGATAAAACCCGAGTACAGTATACAGTATGTCTGCCTGTCCGCTATTAGCTATACTATAATTTTAAGCCTTTTTCATAGACCTTAGTTGGCTTGCTGTCAATTAAAATTCTACTGTTTTCACTAAGAGTGTTAAAATTATCCCTGCACCATATTTGTTTACTATTAGGATTTGGGGCAAAACTCTTTATCCCTGAGAATAATAGCAGTTTCTTTAGGTCGTGGATGATTCAGCTGGAGGCGTCCTGTTTTCCTCACCATGCTGGAGACGTTCCCTGGATAGTGTACATACAGCTATGCTGTGGTGCACACAGCAGTTGTTTCTGTGCCATGGAGACAGACTGGGCAGTGAGCCACTTTCAAAACACAAATGGGCTCAGTGGATTTGTGAGATCACATCACAAGCCTTTTGTTTACATGGTCATGGACCCTCCAGCTGCTATACATATGCGCCATCCAAAGAGTCTAGCAGTGTCAGCAGGTTTATGCTGAGCAAGTACAGAAAGCAAACAAAGTGATAAACATATTGACTTTATACTGTAATTATAGCTGCATATATATATACTGTATATATGCATATAGCCTATACATCACCCTATAAAGCTGTTATGACCAGCGTCTTAGCAAACAGGTTCTTATTTACACATCCAGCAGCTAGGGCGCAACATTAGCATTGATTTGGAGTCATGTTTCTGGTCGCCTGATGAATAGAAGTCTATATTCATTTTCATTTTAGCTCTGTTTTGGTCTCCACCAACCAGTGAGGAAAATGTCTGGCCCTTTAGCTGCTAAATGCTCCACGACTTGCTGCCTCCTGTGGCTGAAAATGAGTTTGATGCATTAAAGAAGACAAAAACAAAAGCTCCAAATAGCTGAGTAGATGCATAGGTGATAAATCACTGTGAGTTCACTAAGCGACATGAACCCACATTACACTTACTCATTTGATTGATTTTTAATGTGAAAAAGGAGATTAGTGCAGCTCTGAAAAATGAAAGGGCCAATTTCTCTTTCTCTTCTCAAATTTCTCTTCTCTGACCTCAGCTCTCATAATTTCTGTTTAATGCTATTAACTCTGTTTGTGCTCAAACATTCATCTCAGATATCCTGCTGAGTGCTGCTGTTGACCACTCTGAACAAGTGATTTATTGTGATTTACTGGAGGCAGTTTCTCACACAAATTCCACCACTTGCAAACTTCATAAGCCTCCTACTAAATTTCTCAAGGATTTTTTTTTTTTTAACACAGTTGGTTTGTCAGTCTTCTAATTGTTAGTACTTCCCTTATTTCAAGCTAAGCATCATCCCTTTGTCTTAGACAATCGTCTTCCCACATGCCTTTTCACATTCTTTTTTTAAGGTTGTTGACAAACGCTACAAAAGCTCTCACTCAAGCTGACTGTCAGTAATATTTGTTATACCTTCAATCTGCCCCTTGACAGTGCAGAAAGTGAGTTCATTAAAGTGACACACAATCTGTTGATGGAAGTAAATATGGGCCTCTGCTTCATTTTAATCTAAACGTATTTCAGCACAGCCTTTGACACGGCAGACCATACAATTTTATTAGAGCATTTAGAGGAGTGGGTCGATGTCACCGTGTCTACGCTTGAGTAGTTAGAATCCGCGTTTTTAACAGTGCTGTCTGTAAGAAGAAGCAATTTTATTTCCTCTTCAAATGCTCCTGTTCTGTGTCACCGCGGTTATATTTAAGGTCATATTCTCTTTGGTCTGTGTTTGCTCCCACTTGGTTATATCACATCAAGCTGTAATAGCTATGTAAAAGTTAAATTCTTTTGACCTTGAAAAGTCATTTATGTCTTCACTCTTTCTTTTTTTTTTTAATTATTCAGATTGAATTATTATGCAGCACACCTGCACAGGGATATCCTATCTGACAGATTCTACTTGTTGGATATGTCTGGGTGTTTCTTTAGGTCTGTATTCATGTCTGGGACACAGAAACTACAATGGTGTCATGTGGCGCTTTGACACTACGAAATGCCATCGCTGAACGCTGAGTTGTTAAACAGGAAACAGAGAACTCCCCCCCCCAGGAGAGGGTGCACATTACAACTACAAAGTGATTCCAGAGAGGCAGGAATATCTCTGTTTTACAAGATATATGTGACTGTAATCTAGATTTAAAATGTGTAGATTAGATACGTAAATATGTTAAAGTGAATTTTAGTTGCATTGCATATTCTATGTTCAAAAACAAAATCAATGACTTTGTCCACGAGAATGATTTATAATAGTTCCAGCTCCATTCCTCCTACAGGTGTACGACATCATCAGTAATGATTCTGTAGTTAAAACAATAAATTCACTATACAATATTGCTCGGGTTTCACACAGTGTGAAACCCGTCTCCTTGTGCCATGAAAAAATAACAAATCTCTTAACACCAGTGCCCTTCTTTGAGACAGTTTTCACCTAACTCCTTCTATATTCATGTCTTTGCTCTCCCCACTGGTGGGGGAGGAAGTGGCAAGTCGTCTTTGACAGTTATGTTTAACAAGTGCGCTAAAGAGCTCAAGCATTAGGCGATGTAATCAAGTCTGAAATTGATTTTAACTGGTAGCAGATTTAAAATTAAATGGAGAATAAACAAATTGTCTGCTCAATTTACTGGATTTAACTGCAGGCCGGGAGAGAGAATGATGGTGTGTGTGTGTGTGTGTGTGTGTGTGTGTGTGCGTGTATGTGTGTGTGTGTGCGTGTATGTGTGTGTGGGTGGGTGTGTGTGTGGAGAGAGAGTTTGTCTGCTCATTACCTTGCAGCGGGTTTGCACCGCTCACCATGTTTGGGTGAGGGACGCCACAGGTCTGCAGGATACGAGTCTGAGAAATACTGGCAGAGAGCATCTCCTGAGCTACAGAGGAGAGAGAGAGAGAGAGAAAGAGAGATAGGGGGGGGGGGGGGGGGGGGCAGAGAGAGTCATCATCATAATTACCATTGACAATAATGTCAATAATCTTCAAAACCTCTATCATAGCCAGTATTGTTGGTGCTGTTATATCTTGAAGAATTTATTGGAGATTAAGCATCCCAGACAAGCAAGCAAGCAAACAAGAGTCTGACCATATTGATGTCATTATTGATGTCAGTGAATGAACTGTGTCCAGTCCTGTTGCTGCATGTCAAGTAAACTGTTTTACTTTTAGTATTTTGCAGATGAAGCCCTCACATACTGACACAGAGTAATAAAGCATGTCAGACTGTGGATTTTGAGACTTGATTTCATTGCATTCTTATTGATTCCATATTGATTAAGTCATTGTTGTCATCATAATCATCTTCAGTATGTCAGATCAATACCATTAGCCTTACCATGAGTCATAATCAGCATCATTATTTAATGTCATCACAGCTGCTAAATACCATTTTCATCAGCGACAATTAGAATAATCTCGGGCTATAAACTAACACTTTATAATCTGTAATTGGTTTACTTTTTATTATTTTTCATTGATTAATTGTTTACTCTATGAGATGTGAGAAAAAGAATTTCCCGGATTGCAAGGTGACATTGTCAGATTGATTGTTTTTCATGGCAAACAGCCCAAAACCTAAATATATTAGATAGAAACCACTTGGGCATGAAAGTGATTTATAAACATAGTCCATTTACCATATGAGAAGCTGAAACCAGAGGATATTTATCATTTTTGCTTGATAAATTACCTAAATGATTATTTGATTTTGTAGATCAATTTACAAATAAATCAAATCAACTAACTGTTTCACCATTAGATTCATCACAGCTTTGTTATCTCTGTTGTCAAAAATACCACCACTACTACTCACCTGCCATCATGCCATAGGTGGCTTGCTGGTTGCTGTAGTGACAGGGGGTGACAGGATAATGTAGGCTCGGGGGGCTGTTGCCAAGAGTGTTGCCGAGGGAGGAGGTGGACAGGTGCATGTGGGAGCGCTTGGAAGTCTGACCCAGGGACAGACCTGAGGATACTGACGGGGACAAATGTGGTTACAGTCTGAGCAGATGACAAACGATGAGCCAACCAAGAACTGCAGAGACGTGCCAGTTAGGACCTGAGTAGTCGAGACTATGATCCAGACTGTTAGGTTTTTAAATTGGAACTGCTGATCGCAGCTGTTACACTAGAACAAGTGGGTTTTTAAAGAATTGTCCATGGAAGTGTGACATGACTGTTCTCGCTCACACAAAAACTTTCTTCTATAGACAAAGAATGTCTTTATTAGGCTTCGTCATATCAGACTGTAAAAGAGAGACAGAGAGAGAGAGAGAGAGAGATGACACTCATGGCTAATATGTGAGTTTTCACCATGGCCAATATTACACAATATGTCAGGGAGGGGACTGTATGAACAGGGAAATTTGAGCAGATTCATATTTTAAACGAGACACTGAGGAGAAATGCTGTTTACTGTTGAATCTGATCTTGGTACAGGTTTGAACCTATAAAGAAGAAATCAAAACATGCATTTAAAGCAAGGGAAATCAACCTTGAGATGGTTTTGAACTGTTCGATTCATTATGACACCGATTCCGAGCTAGAGGATGACTTCTCTTTAAAGACTCAGCAATAAAAGCCATTGAGAATGCCCCTCTTTGCCAAGTGTATTTAAATATAGCTGAATATTGTTCTGGTCGTGTCCTCCGCTAATTACATAATTATTCATGTATTCATCTTTTTATGCAGCTTGGCGTTCACTCCAAGCACTAATGCATTCATGCTGGTGTAGTTGAGCTGGTACAGTGCCACTGACAGACATGTACAGACAGTTCCTATGTTTTCCTGTGTCATGTGTTATGATTTGACCAAGAATTATGAGGCTGTCTTAAAAAAAATACTGCAACAATGAGGGCATCCGTAATTGTGAATTTTACTTATATCATTATTACAAATTGTATTTATGTTAGATGACCACATTGCACCTTCCATCTATAGACCCATTGGAAGATAAATAACTACAGTATAGGGGTGAAAAAAATCATTTTACATGTTGCTGCTAGAGACGTAGTGTATGCTTAATGTTCTGCACAATCTAATCCAGTCCATCTTGAACACTAACAATCAGCAGCCACTAAAATCTCCAGGAAGTTTTCTCTGCAATGCTCCGTGGAGAAAAAGACCTCAGGGATTTTGTCATACTGATAACATATCCTCATTGTAATTATCCACTGAGTAGAGACAGCTGGGCCAACCCAGCTGATTAGATGCATTTAAATAATTTGGATTGGATTTGAATAAATGTATTTTTCAATTCAATTCATCCTCCCCATTGCCTGAGAGCACGACTGTGCCTCCATAAGGAGGCATCAGCAGATCAATTATAGGTCTATAGGAGCAACTTGTCGACATGACTCACCTGGCACACCCAAAGAACTTCATATATATTCAATAGTGTACTCATTGTCAGTACCAGCAAATCCCTGCAGAATGCGCTTATCTATGCTCTGTCACAGCAGGAAAAGGCACAATGCCAATACCCTCTCTTCTCACAGGTTGAAGTGTTAGACTGAAGTAATTGCTGGAGGCCTGTACTCCCTGCAACTGGGATCTAACATCGAGACAACAATATGTGGGATATGTTCCATATCACTGAGGAACTATGAGTTTCCATTCTCCACCAATTTTGTGCATAACAAATTATCGAAAGGGAGCACATACATACACACACTTCACATTACAGGACAGAAGACCCTGAGAGCCCTGCTTACCTGCAGAAACCATGCTGTGTGCATGGGAGGTGGTTGGTAGGCAGTCACTGGTAGAGGCATGGTGCATGAGGATTGGCAAAGCTGACTCTCCTGCCAGTGGGGTGAAAGAGTCGGCGCTGAACGCCTGACATGCCATTCTTCTCTGGCCGCTCACACTCAGCTGATCCCAATGGTACACTGAAGTCTGATGTGGTCCCTCGAACGATTTCCTGTCTTCGCTTGCTTTCTCTTGCTTTATTTGGTCTTGTCTCCCATTGCTGCTTTGCTTGTGCTTTGTCTTCTTTTCAAGTCTGTTGAAATCTGTTCCCTTCCCTTCCTTTCTTGTGTCTTGTTATGTGTAGTCTTACTTTGTCTTTTGTCTCATCCTCTTTGGCCTTCCTTTGTTCTACCTCGTCTCACCACGTCTTGTCTTCTTTCACCCCTTGTATCTTCTTCTTTCCTTGTCCTTCTCTGTCTGGCTCAGTAAAGCATACTTCTCTCTTCACTCTCTTGGGAAGGATAACCTGACTGAAATGGATGTCAGCACTTCAGCCTGAACTTTTCACAGTTTTTGGCATGACTACACATTCAGCTCGAAGATGATAGTGATGAGCCTCAGGTTTCTATCACTGGTATATCTGCTCAAAGATGTTTCTCACCTACTATTAGGGCCTCTTGCATCTCCCCGTCTCCTTTCTAGTAGATATGCAGGTAAGCCAGTGTGTCATACCCTCAGCTTTTCGCCGCCCTTGTCTATTGCAGGTATTTATATCCCACCCATGCACAACTAACCACCCCTCTCTCAACCTATGAGGCCCCCTGTTTCCTATCGAGCTGCTCACCCCCACCTACCAATCCCATGTCCGTGCTGTTATTACTTGTGTTTGTCCTTACCTGCGTTCTTCTCATCCCGCTTCCAAATCCAGGATTAGGGCACGGAGCGGCTGAGAAACCCGATCCCCTCCTCTCCTCTTGCTATCTCTCCGTACCTCTCCCTGATTACAGGATTGCGCCGTAGAAGCAATGGGAAAGTAAAGTGAATGCTTTAATCGTGTCATACTAATTGTTCTTCATTGTTTTGCATGTGTGTATCCAAAACCAGTGCTCAGAAAATGCAACTTGGAGAAACACAGCGCTCATACCGCAGATAGCGAAATGCCTTGCAGCAGCTTTTAGGTGTGAATCGGATGCTTTTTGTGCGGATTGACCCAGCTTGACCTGAAGGTGAGGAGCACGGCTTTAACCCTATCCTATTTAGCCCACAAGCAGAAACTCCTGTCACATTATCTCAGAGTGAGCGCAAAAAAAGGTTACCATTGTTTCAGTATGGTGTCCATATTGTGTCAAACTCAAAGTGCTTCAGGTAAAGACAACAGGTCTCATCAGGGAGGATGAAGGTTAATCTGAAGAGCGTGGCCACCATGTGCACTCTGTTGTGTCTGTTTGTGTTTGTATTTATCCTGGGCTCTGCTTCACTATTGTTGATGTAGGTGGGCAGCAGGTGGAAAATAGCTTGTGGGTGGCAGGCACGACTCGACTTGCTTAAGCGCATAGTGTAAATTTGGACTGGATGAACTTAGCCCTTTTGGTGAATGTTTCTCTTCAACATGAATTTTAATCTTATCTTATCTTATCTTATCTTAAATGTTGGCATGTTACCAACTTAATTCTTTCACTCGACTGTAGGGTAAAAATATACTATATATATATATGTATATATAGAATATTGGAAGAATCTCGAAATTCTCTCAAAGTCTGTTAATTGTGCTTTGCGTGTACCATATTTGTTGGCATTAAAATCCACATTTAAATTCAAATGCTACAGACATGGAGTAATTTCTTTTCCAATCCCCTTTCACTATGCAACCTTGATAGATGTGAATCTTAAAACAGACGCTTGATTAAAAAGACTCAATGAGATAATGAAAGCCATTATGACAAATAGCAAAGCAAATCCAAATGGACTTTGAAAAACCGCATTTCACCCATTTCAAGGCTGGAAATAAACAGAAAATAAATCCATAATATTAAGGAGACAGCTGAATATAATGCTGAAAAAAACATGAAGAAAAAAATCTCACCAACACAAGTATCAACCTTAAAATACTTTTCTCTCTTCTTTGATTTCAGCCAGCAACTCCCACTCGGGCTAAAGACCATCTTCCCAGCTGGTGAATGCAGGCTGAGACTGAACCACCTCTGTTTTATATCAATCTGTATGCTACTGTAAATCTCACAAAACATTCAACAACAATTTTATAACAGATATATCCCAGTCTTTAAACATTTCTAAATAACAAATAACGGGGAGATGTGTTCTGTAATGCTTCATTTTGCTGCATACAAGCACATGAAATGTTTTTGCTTGTTGTCATTATAAATATTAAGTTATAATGGAGATACAGTCCTGTGATGATCTAAATTCTGTTTCTGAGGTGACTCAACTGCAGTTTTGCACTGCAGTGTTTGGAGAACTTATAATATATTGAATTTTGATGTTTAGAAAATATTAGTCAATGGAAGGTTCAAGGATCTTCAAACCTGTGAGGACTGCAGGGCGAGTAAAAAGAAAAGATAATCAAAGGGCGAGGGAATGGAAAAGGCAAACCTTTCCCATGGATAGACAAGTAGACACACACACACACACACACACACACACACACACACACACACACACACACACACACACACACACACATATGCACATAAAGAGCCTAAACTTAATTAGTGAAAAGACTATGAGTCAAAGGGTTTCTCTTAAAGCACCTGTCCTAGATCCCCCTCCTCCCTCCCCTTCACCCCCACTTCCAACCCCCCTCCACACACACACACACACACACACACACACACACACACACACACACACACACATAAATACAATGCTCCAATTTTCACATAGACTATTAGTCTAATCTCTCATACAAGTAATAAAAACATGTAGTAACAAGCACAAAAAAAAGAAGTAGGAAGACACAGAGATACAAACAAACACACACACACACACACACACACACACACACACGCCAAAGACCACAGATCCATCCACCGGTGCAGTGGGAACAGAGTGGGGTGACACATTCTCACAGGTATCACATCCGTATGTACAGTGTACCAGGTGGACTGTGTGTATTTGCATGTGACCCTGTGCATGTGAGAGAGAGAGAGAGAGAGAGAGAGAGAGAGAGTGTCGAAAATGAGATGGCACATCTCAGGTGGCTAATCCTGATGTGTATTAAACTTGGCAACATGTTTGTGTATGTCAGTCTGTGTGTGTGTGTGTGTGTGTGTGTGTGTGTGTGTGTGTGTGTGTGTGTGTGTGTGTGTGTGTGTTTGTGTGCTTGAGGAAAATATCATGACCCTTTGGACCACATTGAAGCTGCAGTAAATAAAGCACCGTGACACGTTTTGTATGAAACTTAATTGCCTGCTCATTAGGAGGAAACCTTTAATGGAAAGATTGTGTGTGTATATGTGTGTGTAGGTATCCATGCACTGTTGTACAGTAACACCCAGTGAACAATGTGAACAATGTTTGCAAGAGTCAAGTTTACCAGACATACTGTATGTATGTAAAGCAAAAGCTGAAAAAACAGAAAACATACTCTACAGTTATACATGATTTATGGACGTGGAAGCACAAATGTCAATGATGTGCACTAACATAATTTATAATTTGATCATTTAATTCATAATTATATAATTTCACACCTGATGATAATGCTTATAAATGATAGTTAGGAATAGTACAGCTATTTTTCAAATCAACATTCGTTTTCCATGGATTTACAGAGGAGTAAGTAGAAAAAATCGACATTGCTTTCAATTTTTCTTTTGACTATTAAAGCATTTTCTTCCAGGTGTCAAAGCTCTCTCTCAGCCAAGAAAACCCAACTTTTGTGCCACTGCCTACTTTCTGAGGTTTTTACTTGAGAAAGAATTTGATGTATGAGTGTGGGTGGGAGCATTTCCTTTTAATAATACACACTGAACTTTGTTGATTGGCCCTGTGCCAGTGCCACTACAGTTAATTCTTCAAAATAATCGACCTTGAATAACTCAGTCCGCACCAGTGTTCATACGCCGAACCCACATAAACTTTTTAAACAGAATCTTGCCAGAATATCCCTGTTTTTTACCCGACTACACCACGAGAGAGGGACGGTGGGAGTGAAACTGATAGCTTGTCTTGTTTTTGAATCTCTGCATCCATTCATTATGCAGGGCTGAAGTCTGAGTGAGCGTTGTTGTATGTTTGAATACATCATGGCAGAGGTCAGCTCTCCTGATGAATATCAAGCGAATCTTATGCACCACTCCGACCACCATCTGCCCAGACCTGCGCCTGACTCACCGACCGCAGCACAAACACCACCCGAACACATCTGAGAGGGCTAATTTCATCAACATATTCAACAAACCCTGCTGAGAACAGCAAAGGTTAACTGTCCATAGGAGGAAACGAGACGCTGCTCTCCTTGTCTCTTACAGATTGCAATCTCTCTTCGTTAAGTAAATGTCAGCATCAAATATTTGCTGGTTAAATGACAGCGTCCCCACATTTATGTACAGCTCTCACTTTAGTATGAAAAGACCACTTCACTTCTGTGTCAAGTGTTTTCTAAGCTTTTAATTTATTTATTAACTAATATAAAATCAAGTGATTTCTGTCTGTCATGTAAAAAAAAAGCACAGAAACTGTATTTCACTCTCTATAAGTCTTTTCAAAAATTTCTCATTCCTTTCTACAGTACAAGTGGAAATAATAAGATGTAAATAAGATGTGAAGGGCTCTCAGCCACACAGTTACCATTAACTTAAACCCTATTTAAACAAGGAAAGTGGCAAGCATTTTAAATTGGCAACTAACCTTTAATTCACAATAAGTGCTCCAAGTGTTGTCGCTTCACCACACAGTCTGCATGAAAGCTTCCATACAAGGTGATGAAAGTAAATTGATTCATTGTAAACAGTGAGTCAAGGCAGCGCTGCAGTCAAAAAGAAGAAATAAAATTATGGCATAAACCTACTGTGAAATTCCAGCTGGGAAGTTAGAGCCTCTTCCATTTCCTTTTTGAACCCAAATGCCACATTTCAGCCACCGAGCCTCAGCCATCAGGACACACTGTCCCTGTGTTCCCTCTGAAAACCACACAAACATTATTGGACTTGGTAAATATATTTATTGCACAGCATGCTGAATGTTTAAAGAGACTTTTATTTTACAATCCATATACAATTGCGGCACCAGACGAGTTTCGCCTTAAGTCTTTACATAGTCAACACCGCTGCTGGCATGCTGCTCTTTGTGACTCTGCTCTTGTTATTTTTGCTCCTCTTCTCTTTGCAGTACTCACAGTTTGAAGGACGAATAATGCGAATAACAAAATGCTGCAGAAAGATAAGTAAATATAACAGATAGATAACTTTGTTGAAAAACAGTGAGAGGAATAAAGAAGGGGCAACATTGACACATGGTCTATGAAGGACCAGACCTGACAGAATAATAGATTCAGTCAAAGTCACACTTGTTGATGTTTTCACCACTCGTGAAGTGGCATTTGAATCCTTAAGAAATCATTTCTTCCCAAGCTGCCGTGTACTCACATTGTTTTTTTCCACTGTGAGAGAAAACTGTCTCAACACATAAAGTTCGTCATCATAAGTCTCATGCGCCGTGCACCAGGAGTATTTAAAAAATTAGGCTGTTGCCTGATGCACAACGCCATCGTGTCCTAAGGGTTGTGATGCAAAATGTTCAAAGGTATGAAATAAAAAGGGGAGAGCGTAGGGAGCGGAACAAAGGGACAGAGAGGGAAAGAGACTGTAAAAGGAGAGGAGGAACAAAGGAAAGAGACATGAAGACGCGCGCAGAACATGATGTACACACATGGACATATGCAAGATAATCAAATTCATTCAAGTCTTCTCTCTGTTCTGGTAACAACAACAAAAAAAAATGGAGAAAAAAAAAGATACAAGATGGATGTAGGCGGTAGCTAGGCAACAGGCACCAAGACAGGGCAGTTTACTCATGTGCCCTGTAAGTCTACAAGCTTTATGAGTTTCCATCTATCCCTTCAGTGGCTGAACAAGGACTGAAATGAAACGGGTAAATGGTTTGGTTTGCTGTGACACTATTGACATTACACGCAAATCAGTCACAAGACTGAAATTCAAATTGCTTTTCCGTTGTAATGACTTTCCCCACTTTAACTTCTATAAACATGCTTCAATTGAGAAGATACTGATCAACATGATAAATAAATCGGGGGATTTCAAGGTCGCTGCACTTAAAGGTACTTGTCTGTGTTTATTTTTCATTGACTGCTTGCTCTAAGCCAAACTGCCCCTCAGGGATATTCAAATTTTACCTTCCTCAACTAAATTCTTCTCAGTGTAGCACGTCACTAAACTATTAGTTTTCTCTAAAAATTGTACTTTTTCAGATATGGCTTCTACAGTATGTATATGATTTTATGCTACAACATTGTAAGGTTATGCAAGGATCAATCTGGTCTCATCTGGACTACTCTATGGCAAAATTTCATGACAAAGAAATGAAGCACTCAGCTTTAAAATTGCATTTCACTGTCTGCTTCCTTGATTGAGTTCTCCCCTCACCTGACCAGCAGGAGGCTACAGAGCAGCAAGAACAGAGAGGATCCCAAAACAAGAGGAAAAGAATAAAAGACAGAGAGAGATAAGAGAAATGAGAAATGACCCTCAAGCCCTCTAACCCCAAATTCATGTCAGCCTTTTCAGCTGCAAATCCTGCCGTCGCTCCCGCTGACTGGCTCGTCTGTGTACAGCTCATTATGCAGAGAAATTAGAGCTGGTGTTAGAGGGAAAAATCATTACACGGGATCAGGGCATTCATTGTTGGCAGGGTCAAACAAAATGTATCTCAGATGATGACAGGCTCCTGACAGTCTGGCTGATAAACTGGTTAACTTTATGTTAGGTTATTTATTTATCCTGATCCATCCAGGCTTGTAAAGTACTAACAGCTGTTCACATACAATAAAAGACAGGGTAATATGTACAGACTCGAGCATCAGAGTTAAAGTGAAGAGTACGGCTCAACTAACCAGGCGTTTTTATCCCTACCTGGCAGACAACAACTCATACTATAGCGTCTGATGCTGCTGTAAAAATTGTTTACTTGTTCTGCGGAGCTACGAAGCAATGAGTGAATCTGTGGAAGACACTGCAGCTGTGAGACATCAGTGTTTGTTGAATATCTTGAACATTTTTTTCAATCAACTCTACAGTGCATGCAGAGGGGAACACCCACTGAGCCATCAGCTCACTCTCAGCCTCCCTTTTTCACACCGTCCCCTAAATCGTATGTGATATTTGTTGCAATGTTGTTGTTTTTTAAGCTGTCTTTTTAAAAATTTCAACAGAGAATTGTCACAACTCAGCAGGATCCTCAGCTCTACAAAGTAGAATGACCGCCTTTCAACCCTGTTTATACCATCAGGCAGCCGGCTCTAAAATCTAACTGTAGGATACTCGCCCAGCACAGAAAAGCGCACCGACAATGTTAGTAACTAGCTGGTGAACATAATGGAGCATTCAGAGGCAGAAGAAGACCATCATTTCCTTCTGGAGTTGGTGTAGAACAAAACAGAGCTAAGAGGAGAGTAAATGTGTGACTTAAATTCATCAGGTAGACACGTGCTATCTGTTCGATGTTTAAATAAGCAACTGTTTGCTAACACGTTTGCGAGAGTGATGAGATGTTACGTTGTGTGTGCAGCTGGTTTCTGCTGAACCCCCAACTGGCCAAAAAACAATGAATACAGATTTAAACCTGCAATAATTGATTGGCTTCAGCTGAAACAAGTTGTGAGCACATTGATGACTTTTAAGCTGATAAGTCAAACTTGTTAGAAAACAGTTGCCTGTTTACACATGCAGTAAAAAAAGGTAGCTTTGTGCCCTTTTTGTTGTAGGCTTTAAAGGGTTTAATGCATATTGAGAATTTCTTTTTGGCTCTTTAGATCTATAGAACCATTTTAAATCCTTTCAAATCCTGACTGATTCTCCAATTCAAAAGTTAATCACCAAGCAATAAACCAAGCCAATTTCTTAGTTTCAGAAAAGTTGGCCTTTGAACTGCCTTTGTTAAGGATTTATAGGAAACTGTCACTCAGCTCAATGCTCCTCCTGGCCACATTGCATTAATTGAACAGGCCATTCGTGTGCCTGGCTGTCTTTGATGATACCGTTGGGGAAGATTAAACATGACAGGATAGCACTGGTAGGTATGGGGTCTGCCACTGTACACTAATAAGCACCAGGCAAGGCAGTGTTGTAGGACAGCTCTGAGTTTAATATGCAGGCCAGGTTTTGTCTGTAGCGACAGGAAGACAGTAAGGATGAGACAGCATTACATTTTAGTGTGCCTGTGGCTCCTCTCACCTAAATTAAATTATAAAACAAACAGCAAGTAAATTAAAACGAGTGATAATTTCACCGCTGATAATGCAAATATTGGTGGAAGCACAAAAACCAGGAGTTCCTCTCTACCTCTTTCTGTCAGTCCCTCCTTGTGCAGCAAAGACCAGAGCTCAGATCAAACGGTCGTGGTGATGAAAAGAGCAAGTCTCCGAGGGCTGATAGAGAAAGGACAGGACGAGACACAGAGATCAGAGGGAAGGAACAAATGAAGGCTAATTTGCCCTGATGATCCAGACTGTAACTAAAACACTTCAAAGAGTCGCAGCGTGAACTCAAGATCATTGGTCAGATTTTGCGAATCTACTTGGATCATCTCAAGCACCACACAAGGGCCTGGACAATAAGATGCATCTGCTAGTCATCTTACCTTTAAAGATATTTGCATATTAGTCACAGGCTTACATATTCCAGTTCAACTCATTGCTATTGCTGTTGACGCCTTGAAGCCACCTCCGCAGGACTGTATTTGAAAGGAACTGAGCTAAATGGTTGGTGTGCATTCAAGCTGCTGACAGTAAACTGCTAATTGTTCATGAGGATCCTTCAAAACTTTAATATAATAAATATGAAAATGTGTGGATGGAATGATTAACACAATTAATATGATTTTGATATCTACTTATCTTCATGACAGCCGCTTTTCATCTGTAACATCCAAAGATTAAACTTTTCAAATCTTGGCATGCTGGGTAACATCAGAGTACAACTGCAATGTTATTGCAGTAGCAGTTAAACGGCTCTATTTTGACAGTCCAAAGCCAATGGTGTAAAGTACATGGTGCAGGTGTATTTAGGGCGTGTCAATATCCACTTTTGCTATTTTAATGGCAGAAAAAAAACTGTTGCATGGTTCAAAAGGGTTGTACTTAGTCTCTTAATTAATCATGGGAGTGTTTTGGGTGTAACATGTAATAAATCAATCGAAGTGTCATCTCTCATTCTCCTTAAAATCTAGGCGTGCTTGCTCCTTGGTGTATTGCTGTTACAATGGCGTGGTGTTTGACACAGAATTAGATTCTATTTGTGTAGAGTTGATTACATATTGTGAATGACTAGTGAGGCATGCAACACACAATATATCACAATGGATGCTCTGACCTTCTGAGCTGTATTCTAATGTTCCACCTGACTTATCCAAACATGAAGCGCATTTTCAGCAGACTGTGCGTAACAGACGGAGTGAACGCACGTTGTGCATCTGCCTCTGTAGGCGCATAATACTCTCTTGATAATTTGCCTTTAAAATAACAGTGAAATACTGCACCATTCAGATCAGCAATGCGCCAACAATGTGCCTGCATGCACCTTTTCTTCAGAAAAACACGCCCATGGGTGCTAAGATCCAAAACTAGCAAAGACATTTGCGCTTTGCTTAGCTCCAGGTGTAATATGAGCCCCATAGATTTGTTCAGGCACGTTCTACCTGTAGTTATTATATTTCCAACAGCATTTGCCTCTGCAGTAACTTTACCTGTGGTGAAACACAGAGAGGCCCCTTCTACACACACACACACACACACACACACACACACACACACACACACACACACACACACACACACGCACAAACACTGACCTCCTCTTTAAAAGGTTTTGCTGTAAAAGGTCACTTGTCAGGAAAACATAATGTCAAACTCTTTAGGTTTGCCTATGAGTGGCAGTCACCTGTAGGTATTGTACTCTGGTGGCTCACAGTCATTCTTTGTATAGCTGATTGGCTTTGAATTGCAGCTCCTGTTGTGCTGTCACACCTCCGTTCAGGCTCTTCCGTGATGCCTCATAGCTTTTGCCACACTGACTAATAAAACGCCTCACTGGGGCGAAATGAGACTTGAGAAAAGAAGGTAAGAAACAAAAACACACACTCATTTTATACACATTGCCAAAAGTTATGAGTCACCATGGCAACAAGTGATAGCACAGCAGCAGATCACTTGTCAGTCAAAACATCTCCTGGAGAGAAGGGCTTGTGTATGTAAAGGGAAGCTGAAAAGGGCTTCTACAAGCTAAAAAAAGATGAATAAAAAGAATAATTAATTGAACTGCTGCCAAGGGGAAGCATCTGCATAAAACACGGCAAAATTAAGACACTTTCCAATTTCTGCTGTAAATACAGAGTTTCAAAAGGATTCAAGCTGTAGTACTGTGGCGTTCATCCACACGGCAACAAAACCAGTTGCTGCAATGGGCCTAAGCAGGCAGTTGTGCTTCATTATAATACAGCCAAGACCCATCTCAAAAAAGGAGCACCAGGCAGCACAAACCAATTCTGCCGGTATATACAGTATGTGCATGAAGCCTTAAGTGCCAAGATTTCCTCTTTGACTTTAACCACATGACCTCACTGTTCCAGACCAGACGGGTCACCTTTAACCTTCATTTCTGACTCAGTTTCACAGTATTTCTCAGTCTAATGTTCATTTCATGTGAGCCGTCTGGATAGGGTAGAATATACAGTATTGACCCAGCTGTCAGTAATCGCTGACACATCCATTCCATTGATTTCCTGTCCACAAACAAGCTGCAGTAGCTTTTGCTAGGAACAGTTCACTTTGTTTGTCATGACAATGAAAGAAACGCAGATTTTAGAGTTGTCATTTTTATGATTTTATAATTTTCAGCATATAAAATTGATATGGTAAACATGTTGCATATTACAGTTGAATATTTACATATTCAACATGAAATAGAACATTAAGTAAGTAAGTATTAGTAGTATAGTAATGCTCCATTTTGTTCATCAGGTAGGTGCTCCAATAAATAATACTTTTGTATTCTTAGTAAAATACCCTGTCAGTATGAGATGTATTCATTTTGAGGCAGGATACCCAATATCATTGTTATATTACAAAATATTTATTGTCTGACTATTATTACTAATAATTTAATGTGTAAGCAGTATTTCAGTGTAGTAGTTGGTCAAGGTTGTACCTCAACCATTCTCTTTGTCATACCTTTGGGAAACTTAACATAGTCTAACAATATACTGTATGGTGTTTTATATGCTCACAATAGCTATTCAGAAATATAACTTGCCAAGCGATTATTTGCTATGTTGTCAAATAAGTGAAGTGGAATAAAAAGTGCAATTGCCTCCAAAATTAACTTGAATTAAAGGTGTAAGTTGCTTTAAAAAATTACATAAAGAGAAACCTCAGAGTTGCAAAGTACTTGAGTAAATGTACTTTGTTTCTTTAATCCACTATGTGTAACTCGTGATATATCTCTTCTTGGACTCACACACTGTAGCAGCCACTACGTTAATGTGGAAGACAACTGCTGTGTTTCATGAGGTGTTGCTGGTATATACGGTGATATGTGTCAGCAAGGAAAGGAAATGGGAAACCAGCTGTCATTCTCCATCAGCTCTGATGTTGAGATAAGGTTTGCCTGCTGTTTTGCTGTGAGAGAATAACATTCACCAGGTTATCATCTTTTAAGTAAAAAGACGATGCATGGGGGTGGACAGTCAGGGATGAAAATGAATCAACACTTTTCTTTATCTGGTGCTGCAGTGAGTTAAAAATCACTTGGAAGATGTTTTTGTCTTATCTGCAAAGTTATTACACCTGTGATTTCCAATTAAAGGTAATTGCACGAATAAGGGTTATAAAATGTGAACAGTACAGCTTCCTCAGTTTTGTCCACGTGGTAAAGAACTACCTGAACAAGTAAGAAACCAGATTGTGAAACTTCATAAAGATAGGATAGGGTACAAAAGCATCAGGTGTCTACTGTGCATGAGCCAAAGCAGTGGTTAGGACACGAGGAGCTATACTACCAGTAATAGAAAGCACAGTGGCTGTGCTTGAAGAAATAACACTGTGCAAAATAAGCTATTTATGCAACTTTTCAAAACTGCAAGATTAAACTTTGCCAAACAACATAGAAAGAAGCCTGATGAGTGCTAGCCACACATTTTTTGGTCAATCGATTTGCTTGGATCACATGGGGTCCAGAATGTTTGGCATGGACCTGGCCATGACTATCACGGCAAGTGCACCATGCTGACTGGGAAACATGGAGGTGGGTGTGTACTGATACGGGGCTGCATGAGTGCAAAAGGTGTAGGCGAGATGACATTTATAGATGGCACTATGAATTCAAGTTTGTACACCCAAATACTGAATGACTAGATGACTCACTCCCATTATCAAGAGGCTTGGCAGGAGAGGAATTTTCTAACATGACAATCATCCCAAACACAACACAGTAAAACCCACACAAGAATTTTTTAAGAAGAAAAAGTAAAAACCATGACCTGGTCAAGTATGCCTCCCGGACTTGAATCCAATAGAAAAACCTTTGGCGTATTTTAAAGTGGAAGGTAGAGCAACAAAACCCCTTCAGCAGAGAGCAGCTGAAAAGAATGATCTGTGAAGAATGACAGAAAATCTCTTCACAGATTTCTGTAAAGCTTGTATCTTTTATTCCCAGGGGGATCAAATATGACTTTAAAGGTAAAGGCGGAGGTAAAAAAAAATGCTTAAAAAATAATAGAATGCAATCCCACTAATGACACCTGTACTGACTTTTGCAACTGATTCTTAAATAGGGACCTTTCATTATAGTTAAAACAGTCCCACATTTCTGTTTTTCAAACTAATTGGCATCGTTCGTCTCGGCCATTGGCTAAAAACAGATGAAATATTACATCCAAAGTTTATGTCATGCTTTTACCTCGTCCCGTCTAAAGTTTTTGTGTAAACAAAGCAAGTAATGTCTAGATGCAGTGTTTCACATCAAAACACATTCTTTGTGGTCCAGCAAATGTGTGAAATTCAGTTTATATTTTAAACTTCTGTTTCAAAAGCTGTGGTGTTTACTTTTATGTTTCCAAGCTTGCTGTCTACTTCACTGTCCTTTGCTAGGCTCTTCATGCATTACCACCACCAACTGTCAATCAGCAGGATACTGTGTAGCGATGGAAAGAATGTGCATGCGTGTTCTCACGCACACACACAATTCAAACAAAATGGTGCCCCACTTGTAAAAACATCTACTACTACTAGTGGTCAAAAACGCCACAGGATTGCTTTAATCTCACAAATTCACAAGCAAGGGGCAATAAAACTAAAGAAAAATATATAACCTCTTCACCTGGTGGGTTGACCTCTTCGTCAGTCTAACACAACTGAAAATGATCACAGTAAGTGTTAGAAAGAGAGTCAGTTGGAGTTGAACTCCAGCAGTGCAGATACATTACACATCAACCTACCTCTATTCCTGGCCCAGCTGGATGATGCACACACAGACACTCATACACACTCAAACACACAGACTGCAGTGCTTGTTTCAACAGAAACACAGCGTGAGAATGAAGGAAAGAAACACTCCAGCAAGTCAATGTTCTCCTCCTTCATGACCGAGACATTTCAGAGGCATCAGTGTCTCCTCCTTCCGGCGTATCTCTATGCATCTTTTTCTCATTAGATCACATGATTGATCACTTCCTCTATCTGCTTGAGATCATCTGTACCAACACCTGGATTACTAGAGGATGCGTACACACTGTTTGTCAATATCACAGATATAAATTGTATGTGTCATTCAAGATTTATAATCCTTTCACTAAGCCACAATGTGATTGTTATGTCTTCGTCACTAAAATCCATCCTACATATTTGGTATGTTTGGAAACTTGGGGATCCACACTGCTGTGCTTTGGATTGAAAGTAAAGTTATTCATGTATTACCATCTGTGTTGATTACTTTATCAGGTGGGTGCCTTCCTTCATTGCTGCAAAACAGCCCAAGAATAAGTTTTAGTGTTCCACAAGGAACAATCCATCATATTGGCACAAGCTTTCTAATTACCAATAGATTTTGTACAAATCTTTGTACAGATTTGAAGATATTGTTGCTATTATGCATTGTGGTTATGGATGGATAATAGAGTGAAATAAAACTCAAAAGGGGAATAGTTAAAGATTTTGTACAAGGAGTGTTTCTCGAGTAAAATATTTAAATTAATAATTAGCATTTGCCATGTGTATAACACATGGTTTTGCAATATTGTTTCTCACATTCTAATATTCATGTTTCTCAACCCAGGGGTCAGGAGCCAAAATACTGTGTTTTTATTAGACATATACTAAGACTCATCTGATTCATAATTTTTAATACAAAATGAATTTAATTGATTGTCATGTGAACCTTAAAAACTCTCAAATTGCTGGACAATGGGGACAAAAAATAAAGGTCACGAGTCAGAAAAAGTGGGGAAACTATCAAGTGTTAAGATGTAGCCTTGGAGCCAGTGTTATCATGAGATTCTAATACTTGCACGTGGGAAACCAAGAAGCACTGTTACCTCCACACAGTTAAACAGGAAATACTGTGTGCTGTGAATACACCTGTGTTTTAAATTACAATAATTAATCATAATTTTACCCACTTACCACTTTTCTTGGCTGCTCAGAAGTTGTAAACCTGACTGTGAATCCCCATACTCCCTGAATAAACTGGCAGAGCATGAGCTTACAAATCCATGGCAACAAGTTTCTACAGGGTTTACACAACCAGCACAGGCTCAGCCCCAACTGCTCACTCTGTGTTTCTTCTGTCCATATGGTCTCATACTCTGCATCTTCCGTCCTCTGAGAGATGGATTCAAATATCACATCCGGTCAGAGTGGTGCTGGCTCTGTCTGACAGGAAGTTGCTGCTCAGTGCCTGATTGTATTCGTCAAACCAAAGATTCTTTCAATGTGAGAAAACAAAATTAAGGTTTTTCCGGTGGGACTACAGAATATCAGTGCATCGAAGAGCAGACTGGACAACACCAATAAAGACATCCACCAAATTCATTATGTAAGTTGTACTTTTATTGAAACTGGTGTTTCAGGTAGTCCATTTAG
This sequence comes from Seriola aureovittata, assembly GCF_021018895.1. Classification (NCBI taxonomy): domain Eukaryota; kingdom Metazoa; phylum Chordata; class Actinopteri; order Carangiformes; family Carangidae; genus Seriola; species Seriola aureovittata. Next base: position 18,054,227 of record NC_079374.1, read on the forward strand.
GTAGTTCACAGAATTGTCAGGTAACATCATTTTCAGCTTCCTTTGGGTACAGTCACGATGAGCAACACAAGACAACAAGTAAACTGGTGTTCATATATCTCCAATAGAGCGATGACAGGTGTTCACTGCTGGCATTTCATACATTCCAGCTCCTTGTGGACAAAAATGTGAATGTACAGCAGCTAGTTAAAGTTTTATGGTTCACTACACCTTTTATTGGAAAAACCCACAAGCAGATGTTTCATAACCTACTATAAAACATGGTTTATTAACATACCTAGCTCTTGAGGAAAATATCTGACTGTTCTGTCTGCCAGTTGGTGTTGAGCAGGTAGCACAGGTACAGTGAAAGCAGCTGCCTGTGGCTGAAAATGAAGCAATGAGCTAGAACTCATTATAAAGGTCTGTACAGCTGAGGTGAGCAGCAGGTATGGCTGATGCTTCTCAGTGGGTTCATAAGCATCAGAAGTCTGACTCACCAGATGTAGGCTGTTGGCATGAGCCTGCCATAGGAATTCTACTCTCATTCTGCTTCCCCTGCCTGTTACCGTTTTCAACATCCCGTTCGCTACAGGAAACGACATCAACATCCGAGCTAGCAACCCGCACGCTGATAATGGCCGAATTTTCATGAAGATTTGGATCATGCAATCACGCGGCCGACATATCTCCCCTTTGACATAATTTTGCAGAGGCACTGCTGCTGCACCTTGGGCTCAGCACCACCCAAAACAATTCTAATTGGTTTAAAGAAAAACAAGCCACAGTTTTTTTTGCTGATTGAAAGTTCAACTTTCAACTGACTGAATGTGATTGGATACCTGGGCTGCTGTTAACAAAAACATAGCCTAGCGAGCTGTAGGCTACAAGCCAGATGGATGACAGCTGTGGTGGCTATCTTTCAAACTTTTCAACGCTCGTTCCTCCATCTGCATAATATGCCTACTGTTGTCAAATGATTGCCAAACTAGTCCAAAAGATTGCAATGATGATAATTACATCATGGTTGTAAGAACTGGTTAGAATACTTCTTACAAAGGTCTAGAGAGACCGAAAGGTTACAATGATCAATAAATTGTGATGCTAAGCAAGAGCAGCATGCGGGATATTCCTCTTTTCAAGACTAAAGTGACATTTTCAAACGCACCTGCATCTAAGACATTTGGATGAGTATCTTTATCGGTATAAAGTAAAATTACAAGGTCAACAAAATCATTTTTTAAACCAATATGGCAAAATCTATTGAAAAGGAACATGTTTTGATCAAAGGCAGAAGTTTTGAGTGGGGGATCTGTGTTCATTGGAAACGTTCAGCAGTGAGGCAGCTGTTGGTTTATGGTTTAGTTTGGTCAGAAGACTCTGCACTGTGGCTTTCTAATGAGCTCAGCAGAGTGTTGGAGCTAACGAGTCGCCGCAGCTATAGCTCATGCTCGCTGCTGCAACACACTGTGAGTTTGGCCTATTAGAGAGAGTGTTTTCTGTGTACAAATGAAAACTGCTCTCGGTTTTTGTGTCCTCCTGCCTATCTAGAAAAAAAAATGGAGATACAAACACACACCCACACTTGGAAAATGACATAATATATAATGCTAATAAAAACTGTAATGTGTTTATGAAAAAAAACTGCAAAATTGCTAGACTATTCCAGCAATGGAAATTTGTGTGTGCACCTTATTTCCCCTCAGCATCGTCTTGACATCATGAAATACCATACTTCTGTGCGACTCACTTGACATTTAGACCAAACCTGAACACCACAGTGAATCTGCTTTTGTTATTGAAGGACTGATAAAAGCTGATAGAAAATAAAGAGCTTGACTCTAATAACTCCCTGTGTGCACAGACACACTCACACAGACACACTCCTTAGAGCACTGGAAACTCCCTTATCAACTGCTGATACACCAACTACTACTACTGGTGCAACTGTGCAACATTTGGTGGAGGGAGCTGCCCTATCAGTCTGTAGGTGGGATGGACTGTAACCAGTTTTTGAAGAGGTAATGATGTTGAGTGGAATTCGCCTGAAAAAAAATCAAAGCAAATGAAATGTTCCATTTCCCAGAGAGAGTTTCTCTTTTGGGCTTTGAAGCTTTTTTCCTGTAATTGCTAGGTTGTTTCATTCCCTTTCTGTGGATAATAGACGCTGTGGAAATGAATACAGGTCCTTCTGGAGAGAGAGTGGAGCAGGAAGTCACTCAGGCAGAGATAATCCTGAACCGGCATGAATGGAGAAATACACACTAACTCTCGGTCTGGGCACACGGCAATAATCTGAGCTCAGTATATCCCCAGATGACTTAGAGGAGAGGAATGATCATCGTTTTCATCTCCTGTGCCCTTTGGGTTCTTAACCTTTTAACAATTGCCTTTTATCAGTTAACGGTTTTGACTTTTATGTTCATGCTGCCTTTTACATTGTGGACACTTTCACAAAAGCATTTGTCTGTTCTTCTATAAAGAGGCTGTCTTGTCCATTTCATCTAAGGGGGTTAATCTGGCCTCCACAGGCCTCAACAGTCTGACAGTGTCTGAAGAGTCATCTCCCACAGAGGCAGGCTAGACAACATCTTACACGGCCACAAATTCTCACACATTAGTTCATCCCAGCATACAGAGTTGGGTGCTTATACTGTAGCTTGAGCAGTGAGAGTCATCATGGATGAATAGAACGAGGAAGGAGGGAGTCAAACACAAGTAAAAAATCACAAGGACGTGACGATACATAATGACTGAGATCTCAGAGTGGAGTGGAGTGCAGAAATATCACAACCAGTACTTGGCAAAGATTTACACTGGAAAAAAACAAAAAGCAGGCTTGAAGATTCTTAAGTAAAAATCATAAACACAGCAAATAGAGGCTTCAACAAACAATTTTAACTGGACCTTAGTGTGGAACATTAGGTGTTTTCTCTTCGTGACATCTTGTTCGCAATCATAAATTACTAAATCATCCACAAAGGATTTATTTTACTGGTTAATGCAGACACATTGTGACATTTGCAGTAGGACAAAGTGGGATATTTTATTTACATCTTCAGGTATAGTCTTTTCACACCCCAGGAGGTTCTGACTCACTTTCCTGGCAAGACACCTCCATCATGTCCAGCTGCTCACTCTGGTGAATACATTCCCTTAAGAAAAAAACCTTTCAACTACAGCAGATAGCAAGGTTGGTCGGTCCAACTCAGACTGAAATATTTCAACAATTGACTGGATAGCCATGAAATCTTGATACAAATATTCATGGTTATCCAGAGGATAAATGCAGTTGATTTGATAATCCTCTGATCATGTGTCCTTGAATTTGGTGATCTGCTGACTCTTCCTTTAGTGCTACCATTTCTTTTTCTTTTAATTGAAATATCACAACTTTTGGATGGACTGCCATGGAATTTCCTATAGGTGCTCATGGTCTCTAGAGGATGAATTGCAAATTATTCCACTGAACTTACATCTCAGGTCAGGTCAGGTTACTTCATTTGTGCCCATAGGTAAATTCGGTTTGCAGTACCAAAGAGTCGTCAATCTTACACGCACACATTTAACACACAACACAGACAACATCACGTGCACAAGGTAAATAAAAATAAATAAATCAATTAATTAAACATTCCTTCTATGCAGTGTTACGACAACTTATTCACATGAGTAATGGCTGCTGGGACAAGGCTCTTTTTATACCGTTTTGTTCTACACTTTGCAGAGTGTGGACCTTCGTCCAGAGCTAAGAATGTGTAATGTGTGGTGTAACTGAAGAGAAAGAAAGTGAGTTTGGCAATAATTCACTAAATGGAACATAATGCAAAGTAGCCACAGATGAAATTTGAAAGGAAGATTTGTCAGAGTAAAATGTAGTAGAGATAATCAGAAGAGGAATTTTAACTAGTGTGAGAGAGTCTAACTTGGTTTCACTCTCACACACCCCCACAAACACATACGCCCACATGTATCCCAAAGCCTCAATCACCATCACTTGTGCTGAGACAACGCGAGTAACAAAATTACAGCAATTTTCCGAACCACAGTTGCTTTGTAATAACAAAGAAAGAAGGCTTGACCAGCCACCTGCAGCTGTACAATGCAAATCCTTGGACCTAAAGTGTTCAGGAAGTATATGATTCTCAGTGTGACAGATGGTAATGAAGTGTTTCTGTCTGGCATTTTTATGTATGTTTTATCTATGAGACACAGGTGATGGAGGTGAGAAGTTCATATGGGATCCACAATCATTCTGTTTCAATTCTGTTGGCGTCTGCCTGGAAGTCACACACATGCGGTCACACACACACACACACACACACACACACACACACACACACACACACACACACACACACACACACACACACACACACACACACACACACACACACACACACACACACACACACACACACAAAGATGCATGTGTAAGCACAAATATAATTTGCATAGCAAAATAGAAAAAAACTAAAAAACCACACTTCAAGCTTGTCCACCACACGCCTGCTACAAATTAGACACTGGGGGAAACTTAAACAGTTAAATAACAGCAGTGAGAAATACCAAGATAAGCAACAAAGTGTTGCCGTATTTGTATGAATGTTAATGATTTAAAGAAAATGTTGTTTTTGCTTTTACAAAGACCAGCTGTTTTGTAAATGTCTTGTGGAAAAATGTAATTTAGCATTTGCTATCAGAGAGAAACACATACACATCCACAATAAGCAATAAATACATGCTTGTCCTTCAGCTTAACAGTTTCAGTCATTCCTGCTGGTTTATTAATACAGATGAAAGCATACTTTGCTATTCGTCTGAAAGGTAGTAAATTCTTCTGTACATCAAAGAGTAGATAAATAATTTGAATATTGATTGGACCAACTAATGTCACTGGCATTACTTATTGATTAACAGAAATTACAATATCTATATGAATTCCTCCACTTACTGTAAAACACTGCATTCCTCCATAATCATCGATTTTATTTTATTGCATAACATTGCTTTGGAACACAAAAGAGAGAGAGGCTGATCATAACAATATACAATTAACCTTATTCTAGCACTGGCTACTTGCCAGCTGGTTACAACAGAGTTTTCACATTTCTGCAGTCTCTCTCTCCCCCTTGGCTTTAGGCTGCACTTGTGTTCTTCAAAAACCAATTATTTCACAAACCTACAAGCGATTCCTCAATAATTATGCATGTGATGAAAGCCCAGTGCAGCTGCTACTCCTGATTTGGCTGATCAGGGAAATTGGAGCAATGGCACTGAATGTCCACTTATGACAAACCACCACTGAAAAGCTGTATGGGTGGTTCAGAAGGGTTCCTCTGGGTAGGGAAGGGCATCTAAATTGAATCACAATAATCTGCTTTAATTATAAAAAATACATATGATATAAATCAGATTGAAATGCCCTGTGTAATAAAAGTGACCTCTATTTTAACCCGAGCTCTAATGTAGGTTAAGACCAATTTAACTACAAAAACTCCAAGAAGCCATCCCACAGATGAAAGGGTTAGAGTCATACAGTTTCACAAATACTGCAATTCAGTATGAAATCCACAAGATCATCCTATATAGCATCAGTAAGATGGTTGCCATGCTTTACAGTGATGTAAAAGGTTCTGCTTCAAGTGAACAGACCAATTTTAGTTAAGAGTGTATTCCGCATCAGCTGAAAGGAAGGCAGCTTCAAATGAATACAGCAAACAAATTACCTGCCAGCCCCCTGGTCTGCTCCTCACAACCAACAATCTGTGCTTTCATTATTTGATAGCATATGAGCTAAATGAAAATGGACAGAGAAAATGATTTTGTTGTGATTTTGTCATGACCTGGCCTCTGTTTACTCTGTTCAGCGCAGGCAGAGGAAAGGAGAAGGTACAAGATAAGCAGAGGTCTCTTTGCAGAATTAGATCCATGCTGGGACAATGTTGTTTGAGCCTGTCTGTAAAAACAGCATATAAGGACGGGCACAAAAATGTCACATTTGTAGAGATTAAACCTAATTCAAATTTTCTGGAAGCATTAACTTCTGTAATTATAGCTGGATATCAAAGGATTGATAATTAAATTATATGCTTTCTTAGGGAAGTTTAGATGGAGTGGAGCACTTATAATGAACTTCTTAGCATATTTACACATCCAGGAGATATGTAGCAACATTAGCATTCCTTTAGAGTCATGTTTCTGGTGACCTAACATAGAAAAATTAAATATATGTCATGGTTTGCTATGGCAGACACTTTTTGTTAGTTGTGTTTTGGACTTTTGCACTTCCTGTTTTATTTTGTAATTGGTTTCCATGTGTGTCAGTGCTTTTGCTTCCTGTCTTGGTCCTGTGTCTGTGGTGATTGTCTGCCCCGCCCTAATGTGTTTCACCTGTGTGCAATCACCTTTGCCTCCTGTGTCTATATAGTCTTTGTGCTCCCCTTTGTCTGTGTCGGTTCGTCTGTTTAGTTCTGGGTTTGTTCACGTCCTATTGTCTTCATGTCTGTCCATGTCATGTTCACGTCTGGATTTTTGATTAAATAAACCTGCCTGCACCGTCTCCCAAGAGTTGACTGCATTTGGGTCCTACTTACCTCGCAAATCCTGATAATATAAGTCCAATGTTCACTCTCTTTATAGCTCAGTTTTGATCTCCATGAACTGCTGAAGGTAATATCTGGCTCTTTTGCTCCTAAATGCTCCATCTTGTTCACCAAGACTCACCGACACTAATTCTGTTTACCATCTGGTGCTGGGGCAGGTAGTGCACAAACAGTTTTAAGAGCTTTTTCCACTGATAACAGCTACTGTTGAAAACAAGACCTTGAGAGCAGTGAGAGTGAAGCAAACAGTGAAGTTGTGGGCAGGAAAACCCCCAAAAAATGAGCTGAAAGAAGTTGAAAGGCTTTGTAGAGCTGAGAGAAATTTGAAACATGTTTCAACCTGAGTGAAATTGTGTTGGTGTTCTGAATTGTCCAACTCCGTGAATGAATAGATATGAGGACATGAAAGAATAGTTTCTCTGGGAAAATAAGAGAGCCTGGAGTTTGTGTTTGGAAATCAGTCTGTTGGAACTGTCAAAGACGGAGCTGCTGCTTGTTGTCGCAGCAAACGCCAGTCAGGGCATTCATCTGTGTACTGCTTTTAGCCAAACGACAGACTGCAAAACCACTCAAGCAGACCGAAAATCCAACTCACTCTTTTTATTTTTTTTTTAATGTAAATTCAGCTTTGTCATTGTTTTAAAAGCAGAGCAAATACAGATTCTCCGACTTTAAAAAGCATTCAAGCCGTTGGTGTCCAATAGCACTCTGCTCCAACTCTTTACAACACACACATTTAATTGATAACATTATGTCTATTCTGGGATCCATTTTTCAGCTTCAGCATGGAGGCATTTTAAGGTAAGATGAATCCAAAACAAACTTTGAGCAAAAGCCAATCAGACATCGAGCAGGAATCACAAAGAAGATTTTCTTTCTGTAATTCAATGACAGGCTTCAGTGAACAATTTGATCAATTTGCCACAGAGAAAGTCTGTGGCCAAAAGAGGTTTGGCAAAGACTTCAAGGACGTGGAGCTGGTGGGAATAAAAAACACTTGAGCCAGTGACCATATTTAGAAACAAAGATGCCAGGTGGTACAATTTGTGTTTTAACACGTTTGAACAATAACTATTTCTCTTGCAGAGGAGAAAAAAAATAGCCACCTCTCTCAGGGACTATTGTCTTAAATGACTGCTGTGTGTTCCCATGCCCATTACGATAGATATATCAATGGTGGAAGACGCCCTCTTTTCCCCATTCAGTGAGCATGTGTGTTTATGTAATGGCAGCGTGCACTGTGAGTGCTGTTCATCAGATTGGAACTTTTGTTATCTGCATCTGCCTGTCTTTTAAGCGCTGCCTCAGTCATCACCGAGATGTGAGAGTGACTGCTTTCAAGGAGTGATTCACCTCCTATATGAGTTTGCATTTGAGTTTGCGAGTTTGCATATACAACTGAGCTTCTGTGCATATGTGTTTTGCAATTGTGTCATCTTTTAGTGTGAGGCAGCAACCTGGATCATTCTGTTTGCGAACCCCCTCTCAGGTGTGGCACTCTCTGTGGCTGCCTGTAATTTGATTGGAAGCCAAACCCACTGCTATCTGCTGTAATGTGTCGTCTGGCATGGACCTTTATAGGGTCTGACAAGTAAGTGCTTTTAGATGCATGACACCCATGATATGATCCCTTTTTTTAGACTGAAGCTGTCAGGATTTCGATGCTTACACACAATATACTTGGATCTGACTATTTATATTCCAAACACTCCCCTGAAATCCAAGCATACATAGACAGTTTAGAAACAGCTTTAGGACCATCAGAGGACATTTAAACAGCAGTGAAAGCCAGACTAATGAAGCCAGACTCTTACATGGGTTTTGCAGCTCCATAAGGCAGAGTGACACAGGTTTCATTGAAACCTCCTACACAGTTACTAGTGGTTTGTGCAAAATGCAAACTGTTATTTGGAGGATAAATGATTAGTAGTACTTACTGCAGACTGCACTTGATGAACTGTACGTACAGTGAAGTAGCTCAGACAGAGGGTGGACGGACGCTGATGTGTTTTAAATGCAGTGTGATTCTTGGCTTTGTACACAGGCTGGCTTTTCTTACCTTTCACTGTCAATGAGATGTTGGCTTGGCTTGCAGCATTTCCACCATTTATGGCCACACAAGTTGTTATATTATAGTGGAATGGGTTTTAAACTATTTTCTAAAGGAATGTTTATATGAGCTTGGATCCCAGTCTTCTTTGTATTATGCAAGACTAAAGTTTATTAGCCATCCTAGTGGAATGGCTCTAGGCAAATCTATTTCTTAGATGTTGCATTTATATACAGCTAATTTGCAACAACAAATACTGTTTTGTAAGAAATGTGATGTTCACAGACTACATATATCAGATCATGCAGTACAATATCCACTAATGGTGACTACAGCATTATTTAACTTTTTGATGGTTATATTTAGGCACTCACAGTCTTTCCCAAACCCTAACAAAAGTTTTTTTTGTTGCCTAAACCAAACAACAGATGGGGCTGTGGCTGTGTACTCCAGTCTCTGGTGAAACAGTCTTGCACCACGTCCTTTGTACACCTGCCATCCACTCCAACCACCTCTTGGCTGCTGTTAATAAGCGCATCATTCATGGAGACAGGGTTGCTCTAAGGATGGCAGTCGGTCCACCACTTTGGTCCTGACTCAAAGATCTCAGAAACCGCTGGATGGATTTCCATGAAATTATGTACAGACATTCATGGGCCACGGTGGATGAATCCTCATAATTTTGGTGATCTTCTGACTTCCACTCTCTTGTGCAACCAGCAGGTCAAAGTCCTCTCAAAATATCTTCATCATTGGGTCAAATGTCATGACATGTAATAGATAGAAGACCATATTTCCTGCAACTTGGCTGGTTGGCAGAGGCATACAACCACGCTGCAGTAATTCTAGTTTTTGTCCAGTACTTTGGTTTATGATTAAATAAACTAATCCCTTTCCCATCAGCCTCAACTTAAAATACTGTCTCTTGATCGAGCTTCAGGACTGTTCAAAATGTGGAACGTGTGGATGCCTGCACAGTACAATGCAATCCAAATGCTGTTACTCTGCATAATGAAGCTTTTAAGGTTGGGCTTTATTTTTCAGACTGAGTGAGAGTGGAGATGATTCAGCTTGTTGGATATTTCTGAAGCTGTAGTTTGTGTCGGTGCTGTTTGCGTAAGGTGTTCCTGAGACAGACGGCTGTCTAAGCACAAGCACTCTTCCTCTGAACATTTCACATTATATTCAAAGCTACAATCCTTAAAACACATAGTATCACATAGAGTTACAATACAGCATTCAGATTCAAGGATGTTTGCTAGCGATCAAATCAAAATAGCTGCTTCGTTTCTTTGCAAAATCAAGATTTATTTGCACATGAATCTGCCTCTACACTTCCCTTGATTTTATCAGAGCCTGCAGCAGATGTAAGGGGTAAGTGGCTTCATTAAAAATGTAAAAATCATTTTAGGAGAGTGTGTTTTTGCTTATATTACTGTGTGTGTGTGTGTGTGTGTGTGTGTGCGTGCGTGCGTGCGTGCGTGCGTGCGTGCGTGCGTGCGTGCGTGCGTGCGTGCGTGTGTGTGCGTGCAGTACTCTAATGTTATACAAGTGTGAAACAACCTAAGCTGTTGTTTTCTCAAGAGGACAGTCTCCAGGCTGCATGTCCAGCACTGCAGGTCTGGAACTGCTCTCACTCTTCTGGATGGTATTAGCAGGGCCTGCGCCAATGAATTGTTTGTACTAACAAGCACTACCTCTGTAGCCAAAGCCTGTTACAGCTTATCATTTTATGCCCCATCATTGTCAAGAAAATGTTAAAAACACATCAGTGAGCCACACTGATGCACTGGGTGATATGTTCCTGTAGTTTATTTTGGCCCAATCCCACATACACTGACCTGCTGCTGTAAATACTCACTAGTGCATCAAACAGGAGTAAATTAGTCCCCAACAAATGCACCATTTACTCCTGTTCGAGTAATGTTTGCTAAAAACTACAGTGCCCAAATTTCTTTACGAAATACTTGGTATTTGTGACTCATCCTTTTAAACTCACATCTTCAGTACAAACAAATGGGCTTGCAGCTGCCGCAGGGTGATGAAGATGGAGAGTATTGAGAGATGCATTGCTGAATTTGCTCTATTCTTTTGACCAAAAGAAAAAATTATATAATTAAACCAGATTTACCTTTTAAGTGCTTCACATCAAAGACTCAAAGAATCCTTGTTATTGTTTGGACCTCTTGAAGGATTAACAGGTAGGCTATCTAAATCATGTTAGTCTGTGTCGCACATCAGTGATTGCCAGGCAACAGCAGCGAACAAGTTGTAATGCTTTGAAGGCTTCAACAAAAGAAGGGTAGTGCAAAGCTTTGCGTCTTTTGTTGCTTGGTCTTCAAAGCAGAACCAGCCTGTTTGACAGAAAACTATACGGTTACTATTGTAGTTATTAGGTAATGATTATGTCACGCTGACATTAAAGAAGCTGTGCCATTCCTTCTGTCTCTCTTAAATGACTAATAGCTGATGAACACAGTACTCTAATGTTATACAAGTGTGACCCGAGGTTGTTTCTCACTGTATACCTTCACTACTGTTCCCACGCTGTGCAAAGAACATTTGGTTCAAATTATTTGTGTTGCTCTTGATATGCAATTGTGTAGGTGGTGAAATAACTGATTTGTTTTGGCAATAATGGACCGCAATTCAGTAAAACAGAGAAATCTTATTTGACTGCTCTTTTATCAAGTGCTCCTTCATCCTCAAACCTCTAATTTATCGCTCTCGTCGAGGAATAGCAGTTCAAGAAATCAAAAGCTCCAGTAGGAGTTTAAGTGTGTGTAAACAAAAAGGAAGAATTGAAATTGTAAGTTTGGAGAATGGATTCCCCTGGAGCAGTTTTCAGGATCAATGCATAGATCAGATTTTACACAAGACGCGCACTCACAAACACATGTGATGATTCAAATGAGCCTTACTCACCACCAGAGCAGTACTGTGACACAGGAGAGGCTGACATCTCTGCAAGGGTGTCATCACAACTTAAGCATCTTTTACTGATCTGATACCATGAATCCACATGACTCCAGCTTTGCATCAAATACTTACAAAGCCTGAGGACTGACAGAGATATCAAAGTGCTGGAAAACAACTACAGAGGATCCTCATTCATCTCTCAGCTTTTCTTAAAAGTTGCTTAAAACCTACATGAGTGAGAGAGATGATAACATGGCTTAATTGTCGTTACTGTAAGACTCACAACAACAAGTTGCTGAGTTCAAACGTTCGCCCCGCTCCCTCCCGAACACAGTTTATGTTCTCCTGTCGTCCAAAGACACAGAAGCACTGAAGACAATCAAAGAATTATCACAAGTGTGAAACACGAGTATAGGTCAGTCCAGCAATATTGCGCGGAACCTGTAATTCGCCTCCCGGGCTAATGGCAGGAGAATACATGTGCTATATGAGAGTACTGCACATTTATGCTGCATGTACATTTGGTGGGTGTCCAACCTCCACAGTGTAATGAATGCAAAGTTAGTTCTGGATGCTCCAATCGAAAAGGTGAAGAGATAAGGACGTGTTTTACTCACATGCAGGAAGTATGGCCACTGGGGAGTTTTTGCTATCTCTCATAAAACTGAGCTTTTTAATTCCATCTTAATTGCCCAAAATGTTTCTCAGTAATCTCATTTGTACAAAGTAGCTCTTAAAAAAAATATCCACATTGATACAGTTCCTCTTAAATCATCTTAAACCTTTGCAACAAGACAAACACATTGCGTTACCATACAGACAACACTGAATAAAACATAAGATTGTCAGTGAGAAGGCCATACTGATGTAACCCCTTGTTATTGTGAGCTATTTAGAAATTCTATGTTATCTAAATGAATGGCAGGCAGCATCCCAGCTCTATAGTCTTGCAGAATACCTGCAGAGTTTGTGCAGCTAATCTCCTGACCTTGTTACACAACTCGCATGATGACATAGATGAGTGTGTAAAACAGGGTGTACAGTGGTAGGAGTAGACAAGCAAATCCTGCATGTTGATTTTACTGTTGGGAACGTCAGATAAATAGGAGCTTCGTCTCTCAGAACAGATACCTGCTGCTTTCTACCAGTGCACTGTGAGTTTGTGTGTTTGGCTGAAGGAAAGACACGAATACTCAACAAATTAAAAGTACTGCAGATATGTTATCGAAGTCAGTGATCATGGTGTTGCATATTTCATGCAGTTTCCATTAGTTAGTACAAATAATTACAAGCACACATGCATGACTAAACCATGATCATAGTTCATCCATTTCGATTTAATCTTCAAAAGTGACAAGATACGAAATATTAAAAAAGCAAAAGGTTGACTGTAATTTCTCCATGAAGGGATTCTAATTATGCCTCTTTGTAACAGAGAATGGAAATGAAGCCTAGGTGTGTGAATGAATCTTTAGCATTTAAAAAAAAATGAAACAATAAAGGGAGGTGGGGTGATTAGAAGCAGTTTGGAGAAATCAGGTGAAGGCTGTCTTGGCAGTGAAGGATGGAGCTGCAGTTTTTTGAGGCAACTGGAAAGTCAGTAAGACTTGTTATGATCAAGATCCCTTTCCTAAGTGGATTAAGCTCCTGCCCACAGGCGGAGAGCTCAAACTGCACTGCCTGTGAAAAACCTCTCTCTCTTTCAGTTCACGAAGCATGATATTATTGTTCACTTTTAACAGCCGCCTGTTCACGACCCCCGAGGAAAGGATACACACGTGTTTGTTGCATTTACACCACATTTCGTTAAATTTGATCATTTTATTAGAGCATTTACAAAACAGCCTGAAGACAGACTTGGACTGTATTGGCCAATTAATGGGAAATTAAATCAAGCCTGCAACCTGTAGGAAAGTCAGAGATCCTGACAGTACATGAATCTTTCATGCTGTACAACCTTTCACTGCACATTTTCATATACAAACTTATCTGTGTTTGTCAGGTAATATATATACATTTGCATGTCCAAAAATACAAAAGTACGTATGTTCAAGTCTTCTTCCAGTTTGTCTCCATCTTATTATTATAATGAAAGTTTTTTGTTGTTTTGTTTTGTTTTTATAATAAACCCATCATATTCTCATAATATCTGCATTGCAGCTACACTTCAGCTAAAGCTGTAATCATTTATATTTTTATTGTTGTATTGTAGTTGTGTTGTATGTCAAAATGTGGGAAATGTAAAAATGGTGCATCACATGGACCAACCTGTCAAATGTATATGAACTAATTGTAGACTATGTTTAAAGAGATAAGGAGATTCATTCTAACATTTACACACAATGCAAAATAATGGCTAGTCATTACACCTTAAAACTGTTAAGTACTGTATATCTGATGAATGCCTTTTTTAGTGTTCACTTGCTTTTTCGTCATATTTGAAATACTAGATAAATGGTGTTAAACCTAGCCTGAATTTATTGCTTCCCTTTCCTAATAAGAAAACAAGAAAGTTGGAAAGACAACACATTTCTGAGGGATTATTTCCTGGCAGAGACTATAAATCATAAAGCTTTTGAATGCACTTCAAACACAGGATACATCATGCTGAAGCTATAGCTGAGGCTGCAATATTATAAATATGTTCTGTTAGTGAGTCTAATCATTTACTATAAAAACAATATAATTCTGCATTATAAAAAACACAGTATTTACTCACAGATATATATTATAGAAACATTGCTGCACATCTGACACATGGCTTTCCACACAGGATTATTTAGGGTTTATTTTTTGTGATCTTCTTAAAAACAACATGGTTACACTGATTTTCGATGGGGTTCCCAGCACTTAGAAAGAAAGAGGAAAATTCCAAAAGTGTTAGTGTGGCGACTTTCCACAGTTACTCAAGCACAGTTCACAAGAGCTCTTGCCGCCCACAGTGCAGCCACTAGATGAAGAGCCCGAGAGCAACTATAGCAGATGTATTTCAGGAAGGAAAACTCCATCTTCTTTTTTTTTTTTTTAGTTCGTTATAATGCTAGAGTATAGCTGTCTGCATTTGTTTTCGGTGACAATCTGAATGACAATGAAGTCAGGCTCAATACTTTTCAAATGGCTGATGAGTTTGTTTTGAATATACACCCATAGTCCTCACGGAGGCACTCACACTTTGCAGTTTCACATTAAGACTTGTCTCTTAGGAAATTGAACATTTGTCCAGGAGTCACTCGATATACTGGTATAATCTTTTGCTCTGTCAATACTTGATGAAAGGGATGTTTTGTATCATTTGGCAGCAGACATTTTGTTCCCTGTGACTAATATGAAGTGTTTTTGTAGGCAGGAGCCATCATACTGCTTTATCGCTGTAGCCAAGACAAGTGACTGCACTGCAGAAAATGTACAGCTTAATAACCCATTTATTTTCTTTTTAAGCCTTGAGATGATATTTTTTTCTTTTAAATTAAACATTGTTGCACAGGTAAGAAAATTCAACATTTGCCCATCCAGGTTCATACTGTATGTTTCAAAGAATGGCAAGAGAGAACTCAGATTTTATCAAAGATAAGCAGATGTTCACTGTCCGTTTATCAAACCCACAATGAATCATTTATGGTCTGTAGGATTTGATTTGGCCTCTCTCTTGTCAATCCTCAATGCACATCCGCCCACACATTACCTCCAACTCTCTGCATTTTATCTACACAGCACACAACAAAACCAATCTACGTCCTTAAAAGGAATTTTTACATCAATCAGTGATTTCTTACACGGAACAAAGTGACTATACATTTACATAACACCGAGCTAAATACACAACAAAGAACCGCAGTGCTCAGAGGGAGGAGCATGTATCACAACACCTCCAACCACACATCACGAGCCAGCTTATTTTATAAGCAGTGTTTTCCAAGTCCCTAACTATGACCATCATCCAAACCCCTAATTTTACCCAAATTACACCAACTGGCTTGATCAACAATAAACATTTTTCTGGTCGCTTCATATTCGTTCCAACTCTTACATGAAACATTTGATCGCCTCTGCATGAAAGCGGCCGAGTTTTCACACTTTCTCTGTAAAATAAGTGAATGTGTTACTGTGATACTGTGAAGTAACTTGTTAATGTGAGCAAGGTGCTTTTTTTTATTACATGGTGTACTACATCTATAAATTCATTCAGTGTCTTCTCTTTGGAATTTCAAATGTTGGTCTAAATCTTCACAATAAAAACTAACATCAAAATTGAGACAGTCAGGTCTTTGTCAATGGAGCCTGCTGGATCTAGTGGACTTCTTGGTAAAGGTTTTGGAGTATTTAAGTCCCTTCTTCACTGAAACAACTTGTGAAAAAGTGGTTTAATTCATCCTCAGAAATGTTTCTGAATAATCCCAAAAGATCACAACCCTCATAAAAAGACATTGTATTAGCCTATTATGGCCACATTTTATATTCATGACTTATAATTTTCATATGTAATCATCAATATATAACCAAGAAGTATTAGCTTACATTATGGATCATGGAAATAGGAGAACCTCTGAAAAATGAAGAAAATCACTTGTAATCGCAGTGGTTTTAAAATGATTATTCTTTAGTTTGTTCTTTCAAAGTTTTTACCTATGAAATTATAATTTAATACTAAATTGTGCTTTTCTAGCCCTTTTCCACAATGTGTGATCCCAAATGAGGCTGCATGAATAAAATATAGTGAGATGAGACTTGGTCACAGTGAAGCAAAGACATATATGAGACCTGTGAGCTGATTAAGTTTTATAGAAAATGTCACACTGACATGCAGGAGAAAACAATTGCCTCCTTATTAGCCGTGGTTACTGGGCGCTGTTACTCTTGTCTTCACACCACCTCCTTACTGACGCACCTCTCTAAGCTCTGTCTATGGCCAAGAAGCGCGCTCCCGTCTGCGCGTACTTCCTCCCTCGACACTGTAAACGGGTGTCGGCGCGAACATCGCTCTGCTGTGAATGGACATTAATGGGGACTGTAACATTCTTCTCTCACTGCATGGTTTGTTTTCTCATAATCTCTGCAACGGAAGCCAGGTAAGTTCATTTTCTGCAGGATATACATTTATTAAGACATTTATTTAGGCTGGTATGCAGTTTCTAAAATTCATGGAGCGAAATTGGGAAGTATCCTATAGTTACTAGACAGGCGCTTCATGTGATATGTGCACATTAGGTTTTAATTGATATCGGCATAAACATGCTGCTGTCATCTTAATTGGTTCTTGAAAATATTGCACTCATCAACCTTGTCTCTGTACATTTATGCAGAGAGCTTTGCCTCCACCTTTTTGCTGAGCATAACTATTTTCATGCATATAATATGATTAAAACAGGGCTGATTAAGACAGGGCTGATGCATAGATGCATTATGCTGACCCCACAGACTTCAGCATAATGCATCTATGCATCTTTATCCTTCTGCATTTTTCTGTCTGTGGAGTTGGATCCAATAACTGTTTTTCAGATTCAAGAGAGTGACTTATATACATACATAATGATACACACCTGGTTTTAATTATGCAAGAGAGAATGAAAGAAAAGAAAAGAAAACAAACAATGCACCTGCTGCTGGCGGAGAGCAATGGCATGTGGTGACTTTTACAGAAAGGCAAGCAGAGCTGAACAACCAACTGCCCCCCCTGCGGAGCAGACTGAAACATACCTATTCCTGACAATAGTAGGAGCAAATCTGTCTGAAATCGAGGGCCTGTCCTTTCTCATGATCTTGTGCTGCCTGTCTTTTCCTATGCTGCATCTTTCCTCTCTGTTCTTTCTTTTTTCTTTCTTTCTTTCTTTCTTTCATCTTGCTGCACTCTGCCTGGACATCTTTGACTTTCTGCTCTCCTTCGTGACTGAGGAAAAATCACTTATATGTTAATCTTCAAAATATGTACCATTTACTGACAATGACACACTCCAGTTATAATGCAGAATCCTGTATGTTCCTGCCTCAAGACACCTCACACCTCAAACTTCACAAACTTACTGCAGATCTTGCACAAAGAACCCTACACCTGGATTAACAGAGAGAAAAGGGTGTCACACATGTTGACCAAGATGATTAGTAAAACACCTTACACTGATTTGAGATGATAATTTAAAGTAATTTGCTTGTTTACATGCTACTGCTATGTCTTCAAACTGTTGGAGTAATTTTCTAATGCGAAATTTCAGTTTCCACACATATACTCACGTGTATAATAATATGTGCAATATCATAACTGATCCCAGAACAGTAGAAGCTGAGTCAAGGGCAGCTTGACAAGCACACTTCAGCTATAGCTAGTCACCCTGCAAAGATCCCACGGTTATCCACAATGCACATGTGCAAACCTCCAAAAACAACTGCTCCTCCCTCTGCTGGACAAGCGCCAGTCTTTGTCAAGTATCACCTGAAATAGCGCCCCTAACAGCAGCATGCGCATAGTATCTCAGTTGTCATGGTTACCATAATAAACACATGAGTGTACCAAGAATAGCGTACCGATCGTCGCCGTGGTTACTATATGGCTTGGTTAGGTTTAGGCACTAAAACCGCTCGGTTAGGTTTAAGAACACACCATGATTTGGGTAAAAATAAGTCCTTCCTCAACATTAGACTATCTTTGTTGTCATGGTTACAATAATAATAACATCGTAAACTTTGGGTCATAATAACCTGCTGCCCAAACAATCTATGTGCTCGTTTTTCACAGGTGGACAGTCTCCATTGATGCAATGGCTGGTAGTCTAGCTAGCCTCCAGATATAATAGTCCACTATGGCCACAAGATGGAAGTAAATTACAAGATGAATGCAAACAGGCAAAATCAGATCATCCTTGAGATTGCTCCAGGGGGTCCCCAGCAAAAACAGGAATAATTTATTTTCACTATAATTCCATCCATAAGTAACACAATGACAGAATGTATGACTATTTTTGGTAATTGGTTTCAAACACTTCCTGTAATAAAACATCTGAAAGCAAAACTCTTTGTGTCAGTATGGGGGTCCTTGATGTGGAAAAAGTTTGAGAACCTCTGCTTTGTGGGACAGGATGCTGTTCTGAGATGTAAGGAGAGCTATCACCTCCACTTTAGTATTATTCTAATTGATGTCTATTTTTTTAGCTTTAACTGGTCAAGCACTGCTGACCTTGCTTGTCCTGAAGGCACGCCCCTTGAATAGAGATATTTTTACTGACTGGCTGTTGCCTGGATCTTTACCAGACCTGACTCACCAAGAGAGAGTAATGATGAGGAGAAGGTGGGTTTGAGAGCAAAGGCTCCAATATGTCCAATATGTCCGTATTATGTATCTGCTCACAATGAACTTCGCATGTGGAGGTAGACGTAACTAAAAGTAAGCAGCGTACTCTCCAAAGACCTGCTGGAATCCAACTGGGAATCAGTTTTGCTGGAACGAAAAGGTTCGTTGACCAGCAGGTTCACTTAGGGAGCTCTCCTGGACCGAGTCACGGAAGATCAAACCCACAACATTTGATCAAATGTGATCAAGGAGGGTGTGTGTGGTAGAGATAATAGGAGAAAGGGAGAGCACTGCATCTGGAGGCAGTGTGTGTGTGTGTGTGTGTGTGTGTGTGTGTGTGTGTGTGTGTGTGTGTGTCTGTGTTGCAGCATCTCTGCAGGATTTTTATTTAAGTGTCAGACTGGGTTGCTGTGATAAAGAGACTGATTGAATCACTGAGTGATCAGTGAGTGACTTGTAAGCTTTCACATGGGCATTCCCATGACTGAGCATGTGATTACCTCTGACTGTGTGCATGTGTATGTCCATGCAACCCTATTGTCAGACAAGAATGTCAACATCGGCAAAACTAGATGATTCTGCAAAACTCCAAATGCTAACAGTTTTTTTTACCATCCTTGTATCTGTGCATGGCAACTATAGTATGGATAAGATTAGAGAAAAATGTAAGTTATGGAAAATGAACAATGGTTATGGTTCCATTTATGCAATAAAAAGGATAGGGAAGGGTCACGGTTACAGTAAACATCAATTGCAGGTCAGTTACAGGATGCATGGTCTTCTGCATGGAAGTTGGACATGCTACACACCCATCCACCACCTTACGTCCTACCTCACTACATAAAGGGCAAAGCACTTCCTGCACTGATACTGGATCTACATATCGACATAATTCTCAGGATAGTGGCCTGGCTCATGCGTAGCCTCGCTGCAAAGGGCAGTTTTTAATTATAAAGTTGACAATTCCCTTGCAGTGGAGGGCAATATTGAGAATGCTTTCATTTAATGACTTGAAATATTGAAGGAGGTCTCCACGCCAGGCTCTTTTTGGCTAAGGAGACGCATTTACTTATGGTACTTAATTACAGTGGGGGAGTTATCTCGGAAAGAAAAATAATGGACATCAGTGATGAGTGGCACAGTCAAACCAAGGACACACTGCGGCTGATGATGATATGAGGCCACGGAGCAGCAAGCATTTAGTGTAGCTCATCCTGAAGTACTCAGCCAAGTGGGTTTTTATATAGGGATGCACCAGTCCCACTTTTCCTCTACTGACTTGAAGTATTTGCTTGTTTTGCTTTTCAGTTTCAAATCTACATACCACATGTAGAGTCAGAGTGAGTCACCAATCCATCATTTACTGTATATTCAAGTCATATTTGGAAAGAAACAATATTAGTCTCCATTTTATACAGGGATAGGTGAGAAATGTGTGAGCTTACATTTCAGAACTGTACTACTTTAAAGTATTAATAGTAATAATAACCTTTACTTACAGCGGGCACCTCGGTAGCTCACCTGTTAGAGCGTGTACCACATAGGCTTAGTCCTAACCGCATCAGCCTTTTCTGCATGTCATCCCCTCTCTCTCTCTCTCTGACTCTTCTGTCTGTCTCTCACTTCACTATCTAAATAAAAAACCTTAACAATATTCAAAAATATGCTTTACAGGGAAACGCATAAAGATCAAGCAATAAAAATGAAGGCAAAAGCAAAGAGAAGCAATAATAGTCACAACATGACACGTGAGGCCCATCTAGTAACATCAAATTGAAAGCATAAAATAACACAAAAAACAAGGGTCAAGCATTCAAAAAAAAAAGGTCTCCAACAATTCTCCCAGAGTGCATTATGGTAGTCAGTGTGAGAAAAGATAAAAGCATCCTTACAACTTTTAATGTGCATTTTACATCAATATTTGCACATAATTGACTCCAAAAGCGAGAGGTAGGTGGAAAAAGTTCTGAGACATGATGAGAGTAAACTTTAGACAGCATGCTTTAAATATGCCACAGGAATGAGAAAGAGAGCGAGAAGCAGAATGTCTCCATTGAATCAGCAGTTAACTGAGTGTTGTGGCACTTTGCTGTTAATATTTTATAAACTTCAACTGTTGAATTACAACCCGTGGCAGCCAACTCACAAACGAAATAGTGTAGATCAGACAGTCTGAAAGTGTAGAAGACATGTTTGCTTTAACCAGTGTTTCCCCTCCGCTCAGGTAGATTTGTTTTGTTTATGGCCTGATGGATCTCAGTGGTGAACTGAGAGTTTATTGATCTGAAAAAACACTTCCTTTAAATGTTAAAGGTTTATAATGTCTGTAGTTTACATGGCTGGTACATGGACAACCTCCACAGCTCAATATGTTTAATTAGGCCCACTGTGTTGTTTTAGCACTGGTTTTGCTGATAAGGCTGTAAGCTGTTTGCACTACTGATAATATCATATAATGCTACCACCTTCAAATCACAGAGCCTCATTTTCTTCAACTAGATGGGAGTGTTTGTTTGCTTGTGTTTACTCTTAACTTTCATTTCGTCCTTTCCTGTGACAAAACTGTCTTTTCTTCATAGCATAATTTCATTAGGACAAATACATTTTGTGAGTCTGAAATGTTCCTCTCTACATTTAAAAAATGGCTTATGTAGCTTCTGAGAAAGACCATTTAACTGAGTTTGTACTTGATGTCTTTCTATTTTCCCTTGGTGACTAATAAAACCCAGACAGCAGCTTTCCATTGACCTGTCACAGTGGCGAGAGCCTCAATCAAAATCTGTCTTAATACATCTTACCTACTCATGTTAGACAATTAAAATAGGCCTTTCTGAGCTCTCTGTTTCCCTCATGTGTCTGCTAGCAATGCCCACTATGAGAAGAACTGCATAAATGCATCTTTGCTTTGTTAAAAAGCCCATAGCCTTCAGGAACCATTGTTTAATTACTTGTCACCAATCCATGACAGATGAGAATTCAAATGAGAGGATTTTATGCCAACCTTAGTTGCCAAAAGTATGCAAATACTAGACAGCGCTCATTGTTTTTTCATGGATCTTTGAAGACATTTGAAGGGTCTTCAAACCCATGGCAGCATGAAGGAAACATAGCAGCACTACCATAGGGATTCTTGTTTGTTTGTGTGTAAGAGAGAGAGAGAGACAGAGACAGTACACACAGCAACAGAATATGACAGATGGAGGGAGCACCTATTTCCTGGTTGCTGTTTTGTGAGCAGAAATTAATTCTTGGATTATACAGTAGCTGACTTTGTAAATGGGAACTAGTGCCTACCTCTGGATTACCTGTTGGAGCTGAAGTAGACCTGAAGAGAGCATCCATCAACTGGACATATCTAATAGAGTGGTCCATGTCTGAGAGATGGTCTCTCCCTGTGGCGTTTTTATCAAATTGACTCATAATGGAACAAGAGTAAAAGTCTAAAGCCCCAACAGCGGCGCCTAGGGGCTCCAATGTCGCCTTACATTCCACAAAGTGAATGTTGGATGGATTGAACATACTGATTTTACTCATCATAGAGCCTTACCTGTAGAAGGGCTAAAGATGCATACTTTGTCTTGAGAATGTGACCAGCTATGTCCCAGTTGAGGGACTGCCATTTTTCTGCCATTTCTCCTCTTGGAAATATTAAATCTCCACTACCTCAAACATGAAAGTCACTTCAATCTTATCAGCTGGTAGCAATAAGCGGGAAACCAGTTATGAAAGGTGGTAAGTTATCAAGTTATGTTTTGAGAATTAAAATGACAAGTTACACTTTTCCCACTCTGGGTTTTGAGACACAAAAGGCCTCTCCACTATATTGTGTAGTTTACTATCCTTTTGCATTACAAACCATCTAGAACTCATCCCACCAAATTTGCCAAATGCTGTCATTTTGTATTAATGTTAATTTTGTTTGAATTAATGCAAGTGAATCCGATTAATTTCTTTATGCAGTCACTCCTCGTCAACTCACAAAGTCAAACATTTCCAGTCAACAAAGTTGGGTGACAAAATATGTTGTTTGTCTTTACTTTCTAGAACAAGGCATAGAAGCATTATCATTAGTCTGTACCTTCCAAAATCCCAAAAATCACAACTAGAAAAAAAAATCTCTTTTACGATGTGACGATAGCGTGATTAAGGTTTGGTTAGATTTAGGCACAAAAAAAACGACTGGACCTTTGTCACCACAGTTACAATAAAGGACACATCGTTAAGGTCCTGGAGCCAATGGTAAACATAATTCAAAACAACAACATTGACTGTTGATTGATAATGGGAAATGAGCAGCGGTCTCCTGTATTAAAGTCCCACGTTTTGTTGACCCAACCATCCCGACCTTGTTTTCTGTGCGGATTCTGTTGCTTTACAATAACTGTTGAGGTCGTCTTTGGAGGACAGCCTCCCTCCTCCTTTTACCACCAGGGTGTTTCTCTTAATAGCAGTCCATAGGGATCCATTAATGTAACACCACATGATTGAAAACACATCTAAGTTGCTTACAAGAGCAAACAGTCGGGTTTATGTCGCGCTATTCCATCTGTTAAGCTCTGGTTTTATTATATTTATCAATAATAGATCAGCGTCAGAACCAAAAACAAGCACTAAGTGGCTTGTGAATAGTGAGTGCTGCTAAGGACACACTGGTTGTGTCTTCGAGGCTGCATTTCTCTGCAGCTTTTGAAGGACAGACAGCCTTTCTGACCAACATCCTCATCATTAAAACCAAGTTGCCGAGATGGCATCAGTTTGTCGTATGGAATTAGCAGCAGGGCAATGTACGTGTTTCACTCTGCATACTTGCATCGTGTGCCTTTCTGTAAAACAGCCATTAAAATTGGATCTACACCAAGCACTCATCTCTGCCACCGTCACAAACCTGACATCTATGAAAGCCGATGGTTGTAATTTCAACTCTTTTCTTTGATTATGTAACAAAAAGCTGCCTGTGCTTATTTTCCTCTCATTTCCAACATATTATGATGTTTCAAAGGAGAATGAGAGAGTTTTGTTTTTTGTTTTTTTGTGCCATTGGTTACTTTTATGGGTAAACAGTGCCTTTTATGCCACAAACCACTGAATGCTTCTTTTGTGAATGTGTGGAAGAAGTCAAAGATCAGAGCTACTGTAATTTGTTAAGGTAACGCTTGCTGCATAGAGAATCGTGTCAGGGCTCATGGGTACGTTGTAGCAAGTCTGGCCTTGAATGGTAGATACTGAAAAGAAGTTCTGTCTCATTAAAAGGCCAACAGGTCTGAATGCAAAGTTCACATTGGCTTTTCCCAGAGGCTCTCTGCAGTTTGGGTTGAAACTTCCAATTAAAAGGTTTATTAATTCCCTCTGCTTGTAGATCCTTTTCAGCTCAGTTCTAACTGAGGACAGAAGTTACTATATGTGTCAATTAAGGAATTCTCTATTGACTATTGAGTAAAAAACTGTTGAATAAAATTTGAATGCTCGATAAATAAGGAGCATTTGATCTGATATTGCAAAAGTGATGCGCCGAATTTTAGAACCGCAATTGACTGTTTGTAGAAAATATATTTGACAGTAATATTTGTACATTACTCATCTCATGAATGTAAGGTGAATTCGCAGCTACTGTCATAGCTGTTAACTTTGTAAGTGTAGGAGGTTTGTAGATATTTGTAAGTCATCGTGTATTTGTGAATTATGCAGTGGCTGCACCACATCTCTCTCTTTCTACTTCTGATTGGTATACTGCACAAGTATGATAGAAAAGCACAGAGTCTACATGTAATTAATTTCAGAGGATGTGTGTGTATGTGTGTGTTGATAAGACACAGAGATAAAGATATAGACCAAGATTTGGCACCTCCATCCAGTGACACTGCTGTCTTCCCTAAAGAGCTGCCTGTTTTGTTTCTGCTAAGTACATCTTCTCTAAGTTTGTTCCCTGAGCTTATTGCTCTCTGAATCTATGCTGGGAGGTTGATACAGTATTCCCTCGTGCTGACGTCACTATTGCGCTGATGACAGAGAGGTGGACTGGAAAACCACTGACTTGATAGCAAATCCTCTGGATATTGTTCTGGTATTGGCAAGTCGTTTTCATAACACAGAGGAATTGTCTTTTTTTTTTGCTCTTCACTCTGTGAACATGAACTACAGCAAATCCTGTCCATGAAATCTGTTTTTTACACTGGCTGATTTGAACTCCCAGGTTGTTTGAGTATATAAAACTACTGTGACTCAAACATCATCAACAGGATATCCAAGACTCATTGCATAAGATGTTGGCCAGGATTTTGGAAAACTAAAAGGTTTGGTTTGGGTTGAGATAATGGATGAAATAGATTATGCATTAGACAGCATTAGGGAAAACGTTAATAAGCATTTCCCTATTTATGACATTTTGTAAGCTTGCGACCTGACATCATTCAAGAATTAGGAAATTTAGCTTCTGATCAGAACGGGTTGGGTCAATCAATGTTGGGTTTAC
Organism: Seriola aureovittata; assembly: GCF_021018895.1. Taxonomy (NCBI): domain Eukaryota; kingdom Metazoa; phylum Chordata; class Actinopteri; order Carangiformes; family Carangidae; genus Seriola; species Seriola aureovittata. Next base: position 18,079,528 of record NC_079374.1, read on the forward strand.
AGGAAGCATCCATTAACTGACTTCTTCTTTGTCTTATTTGCAGTTACACTAATCTAATCTCATTGCCACAATCTTTTTAGAGGACTCCATAACTGGTTTTAGATTGTGACTGAGTATGGAGTGTAGTATTGTGATGTAATCTTAATGTAAACTTTGCCAACAAACAGTTTTAAGTGTGGAAGTCGATGCAGCGGCAACAAGTTTAAGGGGGAATTTCATACACATAAACATTGACATCAGTTCATTGAATTATAGGGATATGAAATATGTGAGAATTTTGAAGTGTTCCTGTCAACTTATTGTTTACTCACATAGTTTTAAAAACATACAACGTTCATTACACATAAGCTATCAGATAATATATTTCAACTCTTAGCCTGAAATAAAAAAATAACAGGTTTATTCTCACAAATAATGTTACTTAACTTTGCTTTGTTGAAAATTGCAGTTATTTGTCCACTGCGTTTCAGCTATGATGGACCATATGAGCTGTTTAATCTGTGAGGAAAGGAGAACGTCCTTCCCACATTAGGAACTGTCCTGTCCATTTGGAGATGGATCCAATCTGCAGAAACAGCTGTAGTTGAGAGCTTGTGACGCGCACAGAAAACAATAATGCCATTGCCATTTCTATACAAACAAAAGGAAAAACAGCTTATGTTGCATGAAAAATGAAAACAGTGGAAGAGAATGAGGATAGGAGGCCCTTTATGCAAATGTTAGTCTGTATGAAATTCATTTTAGCCAAGTACATTTGTCACTGCAACACTAAATGACTTGTGGTGGATTTCTTTGCAGTGGAAGCTATGAATTGCATTAATATTATGAGCTGTTGCAAAGTACAGTAATCCCATTGGCACTGTGTCTTGCACAGCAATAATATGAATTTACCTGCTGGGAATCAATAAAATCTTCTCTTCTCTTCTCTTCTCTTCTCTTCTCTTCTCTTCTCTTCTCTTCTCTTCTCTTCTCTTCTTCGTGTGACAAAGGAGTGGATTTTCACTCCTGTCGTATCCCACTCCCACAAAAATACTCGTGTCCCCTCCTAATCCCATGACAGAATTTTTAAAAAGTTACCTGTGGTGGTTCCCTATTGGTAGACACTAGCTGCACACAGAGAAGCCTTCTTGTCTCCCCTCAGTTACTGCAGTGCAGCATCTCAGACAGGTGTGTGGCCAAAATGCATTTAGTTTGAAAAGAGTGAAATAAGCTTCTAATGTAAGATTTATGGGCTGTGCAGTGAATAGCCTCTCTGATTTTTGGTGTCTGTATCACGCATCGTCAATCGACACACATCATGCACCAGTGGCAACCTGCCACCAGAGCAGATAGGAGAGGATAAAAAAGAAAAAAAGACAATAACTACAGAATGACTATGTTCAAAATAAAGAAAATGGTGTTTATTCATATTAGAACTGCATATCTATGTAAGACTGACCTACAGTTATTATGATTCCTGTCACACCTGCTCTCTTTGACTTTTTTTCCTGTCCTGTCCCAGTCACATTATGAATAGTGAGGTTGACTCCAATTCTGTGGGAATCCCACAGGAATCCTGAAAAACCTCCTGTTTTCTTCTCCTCTCTTCTCTCCTCTCTCTATATTTCATTTTATATTCAAAATGAATCAGTTCAGTGCTAATAAATTAAATAACTGCTTCTTCTAAACTTATAGTACTAACAGAATTTATTAGACATTTATATAGTGAAACCCATTGTAAAGTTCTTTATGACTGAATAAATAAGTGTTGGTCTCGCCTGACAGGGAGGCAGGGCCAGCCCTCCTTCTGATACAAGACACAATGATGGGAGCCATATAGCTCGTCAGTGATAAATCGAATAGCTGAGTGATAGACGGCATCCAGATGGTTAAGATTACAAATGGGAACATGTCTATAAATAACTTTGCAGTAATCCAATAAAGACAGAAAGGTGGCTTCCAAAATCCCTACATAATGGGAAACAGGACTTGTTCCTATCCAGAAGACCAACTTGCTCCCTTTACTTGTCTATGAGAGTTTTACAAATTAATTTATCATCAATCCAGGTGCCTCGGTATTTATAATGAGGAATTTTCTCAATTGGGGTACCATTCAAAGTGCATATTTGAATTAATATGAATTATTAGGAATCCATATGTATGTCAGCCCCTGCCTGACAGTGGCTTTTCATCAAACATTTTCAGTGTATATTATCTGCTGTGGACATCTACTTTTTGTGCACAGCCAGTGGTGAGCAGAGCAAAGACTAATGGACCGGGGGTCTGTGTCCGAGTTTACCCACTGAAAATAAGCTCTAAAGGCCAGAAATGTCAAGACTTGACAGCATAATTTAGTGGTTAATTTGTGATTTATTCAACCTGTGCTGTTATATGAAAGTCATTCTTAAATATATTTCGGTACTAAAGCTGCAGGCTGCTGCACTCAAAGCCTTTTCTCTCACCTTGCAAGTTCTAATCATTCATCTGTTTCCAACGGTGGGGAGCATGCAGCTTGAGTCAGCAGCATATCAAAAGAAAATTCAATAATTTCATTTACATTTTCAGAAGATTTTATCACTTTTTCCTATCAACATGTGGCTAATATATGCTATAAAGCGCCGAGCCTCCAAGTCTTCCATACCCTTTCTGTCACACAAATTGATCTACCAAGAAAAATCATTCACAGAAAGTGGGTCAAGAAACTATTTTCAGTTTTTATCACCTACGTCCTATCCTGAATTTGTGCGTTTTCTCAACACTACGCTCATTAATTTCCTCACAGAACGATGGCTTGATTTCTGTCGGGATAACCTTCATCTGCACCAAACAGCTCCAAGGAGACTTACTGAAATGATGGATGTGTTTCCGAGCAAACTTTGATGCAGTGTTGTGAGCTTTATTTTTGTGACATGCTTATGTTATGACATGACAATTCTGTTGTTGGAGTGAGGGACTTGCTGCTGAAAACATTTGAAGGACATTTCCAATTCAAGATGCATTGGAATTATCATTCTCATTGTGTTGGTGTTTCATTGATGTCAGAATAAAATAGAAGACGATTGCAGGAGTGGGACAAAAGAGGACACACCATGAAATGACTACAAATATTACATTTCTGCATAATCAATGTTTTTTTTCACATGGACTTCCCATCAGTTTAGCCATATGCTTCATTGCATCCACCCAGTCCATTTACGCTAAGGTGCCCTTGTTACAGGGCAACTGTTGTGGAAATAAGTGAACATTGGAAGAGGATATTAGCTCCTGTAGGTTTGCGGAACTATGCCTGGGGTGCATTTTAATTAAATTCATGTGGCTGAATGTGCCAGTATTTAGGCTGCTTGTGTGTGGGTGTGTGTTACCGGGGGTTGTTTATATTATTTGCACATAATTTATAAGACATTTTAAATGGAGTAAACTGTTGATAATCAAAACTGCTGTTTCCATACACCCAGGAGAGTGTGTATAAAAGAGCGAGAGAGAGAGAGACAGAGAGAGCGAGAGAGTACATGTGCATGAGTGACAGTTGGACACTTGTGTTATGTTAACATATCCAAAGGTAGCCATACTCATTGTTTGTAGCTTGAAGTGAAAACCTGAGTAAAAGTTATTGTTTATGATGTATTTGAAAGGCAAATTACTATTACTACTAGAAGTAGAAATAAAATCCCTTAAAACTGTGAAATACTGTAAGCATGTCTTTGAATTAATATCAGACAGATGAACTGCGTCCTGTATTTCTGAGGCTCCAGAACTGATGGGATGTTCATGTGGAAAAAGAAAAACATTGTTTATGCAGAAATGTAATATTCATAGTCATTTAATGGCGTTCCCTCTTTTATCCAACTACACTGTAATGTCAAAGTGGTTGTTTGTACTGCTGAGATCACAGAGAATTATAAGTCAGTGATGCAGATCTGTGGATCTTTTTGCTCATTGTTTTGGTTTTTGTACAGTTACTACGGTTCAGGCATTCGTTTTAACCCGAGCAAATCTACCACAAAATATAGTTAAACGCAATTAATTTGCTTTGCCAAGTACATTTTCAAGGAAATATAATTCTCCAGCAGTGTTGATTCAAATCCAACACATATAATATCCCTTTTCCAGAAGCACATCTCCAACAGATGATAATGTGTCTCTTGCTGGATGTGGATTGTGGGCATATTAAGCCGACACATTAGCCAAAACAGCTGTATGAAGTGGTGATGCTGTGTGTGGCAGCTGCGTATCTGGAGGCATGCGCTGATGTTTCGCAATGTGAAGGGGCCATGCAATTTAGAGAGGCAAACTATTTTCCCATTTAATGTGTTTAGCTGCTGATAATTTCTTCAGGAGTTTTTTAATCTTGATTCTTCTCCAGGGGAGTTACAGTTTCAATTCATTAGGACATTACCTTCCCACTTAAACAGCATGATTAGTAACTTTAATAGCTGCAACATTTTGGTGGACATTAATTATATCAAACTACATGCTCACCATGTTAAATATTTAAATAAATACTCTCATTAACTCAAAATACCATGTGGCTCTGTAACCCTAATTTGAAGGGAGATAACAACTTCTCCTTTTTCCTGGCAATTACTGTAGTCAAACACTTTTCTTTGAAATTAATGGCGTAGATCATGTGTCAGACTTCTGACAGCTCACATTTTTGCTTCAAAATGACCTTCTTTTTAGCGGCTCTTTAGTAATAACAAAACAAATTAGAACACTATTCCCAGAAAAATCTGTCATACCCTGACATGCTTACCTGATCTAACACATTTAATATCTGGATTTTCTTCCTTTTCTTATGACAAAGCTGCACTGTGTGCACTGTGTGTTGTTGTTGTTGTGAAGATTCACATCCTACACTGGTGACGTGTAGGATGTGTGAGATATCATCGGCATTTTTTTTTTTTAAGATAAATTAAATAAAATCCACCTCTCAGCTGCATGATGCAATTAAAGCAAAACTATGCATGGTCCGCTCACTCATCTCTTGTAAGCTACATATTTTCATGTTGTTCATTTTTCTGCAAATAGATTTCTGCTCCAAGTCTGGGTGCTCACAATAATTAATGACACCTTTCCATAATGTAAGAACTGGCAGTTGTCAAAACACATTTTAAAGGAGTATAAATGACTAAAATGTGGGCCACAGCTGAATAAGTAACACATCAGAGCAGAGAAACAAATGTGTGAATGTACCAATTGCAAAATAATTTCGTAAATCATTCAATCTCCATCTATTAACCTCTACACAAATGTGTTAATGTTTTTGTAGATAAAATGAATAAAACTGAATTTTAAAAAATTACGAAAAAAATGGCATTTTGAAATAAAAGTGGCGCAAAGTCCTTAATGCTTCTTTTTCATTCCATAGTGACAATTTTCCCATTGATAGGTAACAAATAGCACAAAGTGGTAGGTTATATGCACAAGGACAATGAGAATGCCTCCACATGCACCAGTTTTTTTATATATATGCTTTATATCCGCAGAGCTCAACTTCTTTCACCTGGGTAGCAAGCATGCAGTGACTGCAATGTGTTCATGTGATAAAACTAGAATGGCACTCATACCTCCACCACCTAAACAGTTCCTGATCCTGATCCGCCCCTTTAATCAGATCTGCACCTAAATTGGGTGACTTCGTCCCTGTTCCACGCCCCATCCCTCCACCAAGTTTGGTGCAAATCAGTTCAGTACGTTTTGCACAATCCTGCTGACAAACAAACAAACAAACAAAGCATCAGACAACATAAAACATAACTACTTAGGCGAAGCTAAAAGGTCTGGTTCTAATGAAAGTACTTTTTACATTTTTAACAGACTATGAAATAACAGGTCTAAAGAAACAAAAAATAAAGCATTATTTTTGGACCTACAATTCAAATAAAATTGATTTAACTTGACTTTCTTCTGGGTTATTTTTTACAAACCTGTCTACAGACAACCAGAATTAAATCCTTGTGATACTGACTTGACAGGTTCTGCTTTGAAATAGGTCCAGTTGGCCTCCTTTCACACCCATTACCTGGGTAGCTGCAGGTCTATAGAAGTCTATAAGGGTGTATATGCAGGAGTATACTATACCAATATATGATACATTAAGACACACTCGACTGTTTCCCTCCATAACCTGGTGATTTGGATGAGGACAGAGAGAGGAGGGTTGTTAGGACTGTTCTGTTGTGTTGTCAGGATGTTCAGTGAGGAAAGTAATTTTTCATGTAACTGTGTGTCCCCAGTGCCTCCACACAATGTCACCATCTCCCATCTGCACAGAGGTTTGTGTGGTTGTTTTGCAGTTTGTTGATTTCAAGCCGCTGAATGTGTAAATCTTTATGCCACAGGGTCAAAATTGTTCAAATCCTGTAGGGGCTTTAATCAATGTAAAGTGTGCGTCAGCATGTTTGATGATAATGTGCTTTGAGGCAGCACTTTAACATTAAAGACTGCGAACGAATCATACAACCAGTCATGCTGCCTTCAAACTGTTGATGCCAGACACTTTTTTAACAGTTACCCATTAACTCAGTACAGGCTACTGATCGTATTTGTTACCATAGTCGCATCAAACCTGTAGTGATGATGTGGATCCAATTATGTGTTCTGGTGGGAGAATCTCTTTGATTCTCTGCTCACCAGATAAAGGCTTGAGCGGATGCTTTTTCCTATAATTGTGGCGGTTGTCTAATCAGTGGTTTTCCACGTTATGTGCACATTTGTGCTTGCCGATGAAATCACCAATGTATGAGCTGTGTTTGGGAAGTTACTATGTGATGGTATTACTATTAATGAATTAAAATTGTAATGCGATTACTGTATTGTACTGGGGATCTATCCATCGCAGTACTTGCCATTACTTTCTAGAAGTCATAAATATGCTGTAGTCACGCAAAATATGACCTCCTCTACAGGCCTCCCCTGTATTACTGCTGCACTGAGCAAAAACTAATCTGAGCCTGTTCAGCAGGGATCGAGGCATCTCTGCCATCATCTGTAACAAGACAAAGCTGAATTCTGTCGCCATGTTTCTACTGCTCCTACAAGTGCCTTGGCAGATTGCTTTGGCAGGTTTTCTTGCTGTGGACAGGTGATTCTGACCGGGACTCAATTTACATTCACTGGTGGAGTTCATGTCTTCATGCGAGATAAACATAAAATAATGTGTCTCCCCATTCTCCTCTGTACGTTTGCTCTTTACCTTCTTCCCCCCTGTACTCACACATGTTCTGACAGCATAGAAGGCTAAGGACTGAGTGATACTTCCTGAACGTAACCTCTAATGTCACATGCCCTTTGTAATCACCAACTTTTCAGAAGCATGTATGTGTTCGTTTTTAATAGTATAGACATTCGTAATGGCTGCCTTGCATGTCAAGTCAGTCCATTCAAGCTGATGTCCAGGAATGTATATAGCCTTAGTCCACATGTGCATTAAACTGCATTAAACTCCTGGAAGATTCTGTCTTAAAAATTAATTCACCTCAGGGAGTGTATGGCCATACATACACTTACTGCAGCAGAAATAACAAAGACAGATGTAGGCCACTGATAGATTCACGAGTTTCAGCCAACACAAACATCACTTAAAGCCACCCTCCACTCAAAACTTAAATAGATTGTTTTGCTCATAGTTACTTAATTTGGATGTTTGGCCTTCACTGTGCAGAATGCTGTATGTGCAGAGTTCAACACTAGATGACTGTTTTTTATTTATTCAAAACAGAAAGTATCTCCATGCTCACCTTAAAGGACCTATTTGTATGTTTTGGTATTGCTACATAGGTAGCATTAGCATTATCAGCTGTTTACTTACCAGTCTTGGCAACAGCTTCAGCCATCGTCGCTTTTACAAGACAAAAGGTTATAAGACACTCTCTGAGCAGCGCTACTTCTTCAGGGCAGACTGAGCACTGCAGTGACTCGGAATTGGAAAGTGACAAGACAGTTCGACAGTGCCATGGCTAGCTGGTTAGCATGCTTACTTCAGTAGAAGAAAAGAAGTGATAGGTAGAAGAGAAACAAGAAGGTTGCTTTCCACCACTGGAGACAGCTCTTGGCGAGTAAATTGATTAAGTTTCATGCTGAACTTGCAACATTTCTTCCAGACTGGTAAAGAAACAGCTGTTAAAACTAACAGTGGCTATGTAGCAATAATAAAACAAATAGAATCAAAAAAGATGAAGTCATGCACCTACAAGCAGGGTCGAAGATTGAACCCTCCAGTGCACATACACCGAGAGAATTGTCTTTTCAGTGAAGCAGGAAAAATCTTGTGTTCTGCGCTTAAACTTTTAAAGCAAAAAAAAATATTTGTTGGATTTTGCATTCACATTTTGTGGGGGAAAAAATGCAGCCAGCACAAATTATTATTCAAAACAAAGTATTTTCTATGTCTTAAAACATGTTGAACACCTAACACTTACGCCCAGCATGCCACAAAAAGCTTTGAAACCTTTTCATTCATCCCCAGATATCACTGAAAGTATTGTTGCTGACAAAACATGCAAACAGGCTAGAAAAAGATGTGTGCAACACACTGTATCATTTAAAGCTGGTTACACAACTGAAACACAACAAAGACAGTGGTAAAACAATGAACCTATCCATTTTTTTTTTGCACAAATGTAAATGCTTTCTCAGATGAGTGCAGCATGCTATCCACTTTATGTCCCCTACAGTACAATACCTGCAGTCAAGTTTATATGATGAATAATAAACAACCTAAGAAAAGATACACCACCTCTGCCCCCTTTTGGACCTGGTGAGTCCTTGAACCAGTTCCATCAAATTGAGTCTTCAGGGGTCATGTCACCAGCTAATACTTCTATCTCCATGAAGCAGGTAGAGAGAGCTGACAGTAACATGGTGTGTAGTGAAACCCCAGCTGAAACACGCATGAAGTGACCCAGTCAAGCTTGAAACGAGGACACAGGTCAGTGAGTGAGAACAGTGACTGCTGCAAAGTGAACATGACAGTAGTTTAGCCCACTCGGAGCGATGGGGATGATGTCACCCTTTGGTGTAATGCAGGTCAGTCAGTATGAGTCACTATAGACACAAAGTAGTTATCAGAACATATAGTACATTTTAGTCACTTGTCATTGTTTTGCAACATACTTTGCTTTTTATTCATCCTTGATGTGGAGATGAATTTCTTGCTAGGGGTCTCTGATCTAAATGAAGTACTCTCATTCTCTCAAAATGTGATTAAATATTTATAACAGCTGATTTTTTTTTTTTTTTTAAAGGACATTGGAATATTATGGAAATGTTTAGTGCAAATAGTTAGCCCTATACTGAGCCCTTTACTTATTTGTGTCATTCCACGTCTTTACCATTCCCTAAAAATGCAGTTTACTTTATGCTACTTTTTCATTATTGTGTCCCAGAAAGCAAGAATCAATAATTACATCCAGTTATGTATAAAAATGTTTTTCCAATTAGTTTTTTTTTTTTTTAAATAAAAGCGTGTCCTTTGCTGCAATTTGTTTTTCACCAAATTAAATAGACTCAGCAGATGAAAATAGCTAAACAGACAGATAGACTTGCTGCTGTGCCCTGTTATTTTGCTACAGTTAGTCATTTATTTCACATCTTTCCAGATCTGTCACTCACACAATCAGCTTTTTCACAACTCTCCTCCTTCACAAGCAACACTGGGCAGCTTGACATCATGCCTGGGCCAAACTATGTTTCAGAGCTCGTGCTCCAAATGACAGATACAGTTTCTCTGTTGTTGTACAGAGAGAGAAAGAGATTTCATGTCAGGGGACTGACACTTCTCTTCTGGTGGAGGACTGCAAGCCTTGTGGAAATGAGAGTGAAGTTGGTGTTTGTTTGTTGGTGTACACAGTATATGTGTGCTGGTTTGTGGGTGCTTTCAGGTGGGAATGTGTTTGAGCTGTGAGTGAGTTGAGTTAAATATTGTTAACATGTTTCTGCTTTGTCAGCCTCCTTTTTATATGCACAACCTGGATCTGTTGTTGTAGACTGCATCGTCACACAATATTGCCGCAGCTTATTATTACACCCACATAACAACTTTGCATTTAAAATTTGGGGATTTTGAAAATGTTATTTGAATGCTGAATAAATATGCTAATATTGTAGATCATGACGCTCTTTAAACATTACTGAACAGTATCAGGGTGTGCTGGTTGTCTGTTATCACAACATATCCATAATTAGTAGATAATTCCTCAAAAAGATAACGTAGCACTGTAAAAAAAAAATTGATAAATTAAATAAAAACTGTGTAATTTTGAATCAATGTGGTTATCAGTCAGTGAATGAAGATTTTTTTCCCACTGAATTTATGCAAAGGCACTGGGTTTTATTCTGAATAAAGCAGAGAGCAGATTCACGGAGACTCACTGGAGCTTATCTTCAGATGGCCTTGAGCAGAAGCCTATGTTTTAGAACATTTCAAGACAAAAGCAGTTGATTTCTTTGTTGTATATAATGACAGGCTGACACTGTTAAAACGCATACTGTCAGTTACTGCATTTGCATGAACAGAAACACACTCATAGAAACACACTGCGTCATATTGTATATCTAAATATACATTTGTGCAAAAACACTGACAAAAATAAGTGTTTTCAGATGCACCTCGGAGAATACATTGGTGCACAGTGACATAGAGTGCAACAGAAGTGCAGCAGTAATTATCATCTATCTGTGCAAAGTAATCTGCATATTAAGTACTACTTTCTTCCACATTCACTCAAGGGTAAATGGGAAGGAGTAGAATTGCATCACAGCACGGAGGAAGGGAATTTTATTGACTTTAAAGACAAGAATCACAGGTATAAATAAACAAATACTGCTCATTGGTTCATTTCACAGTGGCAAAGCAATTTGTTCTGGATTCGCTGAAACCATCTGCTTTTAATTGTATTTTTTGGCCATTGTAGCATAATGAATTGTACCTGACACACTCAGCAAAGAGTCAGCTTTAATAAAGTGCTTGGTGAAACTTCACTTTAGGTGGTAATTTTCTTGTACTGAGCCTGAAAATCAATTTTGAAACCAACAGCTTAAAGCTGCTGTTTTCAACACTGGGTCTGGCACAGCCAACAAAAGCAAACAGGATTTTTATCTCCTACAAACTGTTAATACAGAAAGATGAAAAAACACAAAATCAAAATATACATCATTTATGGTTAAAGAAATTAAAGGTTCTTTGTTCATGTGTTATACACCATAGAAATATGATTTATTTTACACTGTAAAACACTAAGCAAAGGTGACTCAGTCTGGCAAAGGTGCCCACACCTTGAATGAGGTAGTGAAACAATACTCATCATATGCCTCTGCACTGCTTCGATCAATTTCACCTACATATTATATAAGATGCTCAACATTATAATGGCTATGAAAATACCACAGTTCCACCTAGATGATGCATCTGATGCTACCTGGAACCTCTCATAAGAGGTAAGATTTTGCAGTAGTAATGGTTAGCCAATGGTAAAAACACAGTCTGGACGTGTTCATGGTAAATTATATTAACAGGCATTTTGCCGTGTGTGAGGGTAAAGTGAACTGAAATCTCTTATCTCATTCAGTTTTCATATGGCCTAGCCAACCCGTTCACCCATCCACCTACGCCCGGACCTACAGCCTGGGAATCGAACAGTGTCAGCAGAGACCTGACAGTCATAGTTTGCCTGCCTCTTCTCCATCACCAGATTAAGCAAAACTACTGTACTTCTTGTGTTTCTATAGCAACAGTTCCCACTCATGTCTTCAGGATACTGAGCAATGCGGCGGGTGAAGGAGAGCTGCAATGACAGTCATACCTGAGCTTTTTGATGTAGTCATAGTGGCTGTTGCTAAATGTGGGGTGGGGTGGGTGGGAGGGTCACATTGGTTAATACTCAGTTGATCAGGTTAAAAGAAGATCCACAGACCCATGCTTAAAGAAAGTGGTTTACATGAATTAAATGAATACAAATAATGCAAACGTTAACTTGATTTTTACTGTTGTGTAAGTGTACTTGTCCTCAATTTCCTGTCTTCAATCTTCTGTACCTCCCTTTTCCTTTTCTCTATCTTTCTCACGATTTCTATCTCTTGTTCTCTCTCGTTTTCTCTCCCAGGTGTTGAGTGACAGAGGTGATGTGATGGCAGAGCCAGCAGGCCAGACAGATCAGAGCAGAGTGTCTGCTGCACACTGAAACAACTGGATGCAACACAGTAGAGCCTATTCAGGTGGGACTGGATTGTCAGATTTGTAGGTTTCCGCATACTTTTGTGGGCAAGTTTAAGGAATGTCAAAGCTTTGCCAACCATTTAATGTTTCAGGACCTTGAAAATTACATTTGAAAGCATATTTTGAATGAAAACCATCTTTTCATCCACTTTGACATGTTTTATGTATGAAGTTCAAGGAGGAAAATCATTGGCAATGAATGTTTAAAAGAAGAAGAAGGAGAAGAATAACAGAATTACTGCGACAAGTGAATTTTGCAGCACTTTAAAATTTTGATGTTAAAATTCCATGTCAGATTATGAACAGATAAAAGAAGAACAAACATTATACACAGCAGTCACAAGATAAATATTGACTCAAAATGATTTGTCTGCTCCTAAAGAGGAATTTTGGACCTTTATCTCAAATGCACAACTGTCTTTGTCTCTGACTGCAGAATGGATTTCCCCAATTGCACTGAAGGGGTGTTTTCCACAAGCAGTGGTGATTATGACTCACTGGAGACCACTAAACGCCCTCCCAGTAAGATCCTGCTAACGCTGACCCTGTCTGTGGTGGCTATCCTGACTACATTCTTCAACTGCCTGGTGATCACAGCTATCGCAGTGACCCGCAAGTTGCACCACCCAGCCAACTACCTCATCTGCTCATTAGCAGTGACTGACCTGCTGGTGGCTGTGTTGGTCATGCCCTTCAGCATCATCTACATCCAGAAAGAGAGCTGGGTCATGGGCCAGGTGGTGTGCACCATCTGGTTAAGTGTGGATATCACCTGTTGCACATGCTCCATCCTGCACCTCGCTGCAATCGCCATCGACCGTTACAGGGCCATTACTGATGCAGTGGAGTACTCTCGCAAACGCACAGGGGCCAGGGCTGGCGCGATGGTGGCAGTGGTGTGGCTTTTGTCCATCCTCATCTCGCTTCCTCCTCTGCTGTGGCGGCACTACAGCGGGGATGCAGACCACAAAGACCAGTGCATCATCATCCACCATCACATGGCCTTCACCCTGTACTCCACCCTTGGAGCCTTTTACATCCCCCTGCTGCTCATCCTCATCCTCTACTACAAAATCTACCGGGCCGCTCAGACCCTCTATATGCGCAGGGAGGCCAGCCGAGCCAGCCGTCACTCATGCATGACCAATGGGAGCATGATCCCCTCATCCTACCCTGCTGGAGATGGTGATGCTGATGAGGGGCCTCGAAGTCCGGAGCCCGTAAGCCCACCAGAGAAGTCTTTCTCTGAACCTTCTACTGAGGAACCTCTGCGTGAACGAGTACGTGTCTCTGTGAAGCCTTTCCAGTGCAAGTCGCGTCGGTATGAGTCGCGTAGCGAGTCACGTAGCGAGTCACGTCGGAGCCAACTTTACCAAGGACCTCGCATCTCTGGCTCGCGGGAGCGCAAAGCGGCATCCACGTTGGGGTTGATAATTGGCGCTTTTGTCATCTGTTGGTTGCCATTTTTTGTCAAGGAGGTGATCGTGAACACCTGCAGTGCTTGCAGTACTTCAGTGGAGATGGCTGACTTTCTGACGTGGTTGGGCTATCTCAACTCGCTGATCAACCCCCTCATCTACACCATCTTTAATGAAGACTTCAAAAAAGCTTTCCAAAGTCTCGTTAGGTGCAATCAGTACCTCTGATGGTTGCAATGATACACGGTCATGCCAATACACCATCTAATGTACACACATAACAGGGAGGGAACAAACTAATAGCTGGAAGAGGTCAGAGAATACTGACTGAATACTGATTTTGGTGTGCTTGAGTATCATCTAGCAGAGGAAAGGATTGACACACATTTCCAGACACTCCATCAGGTTCTTCAACAGCCTGAATGGCACCAGCTCAGCAAAGAGCTTCACAGCAAAGTTCCACATTGAAATCCAAGTCTTGTTATTAATAGAACAGCCTGAGATCCCCTTGATGATAATTGGTGTGTGTTAAGGGACACTGACATGTTGGTTTTTAGAAAATGGGCCATCGCTGACCTTTTTGAGGTAGAGGTTCTGAGCATTAATGATCAGCCCCATTTAAAGGTCTTGAAATAGCTGACCATTACGTCTGTTCCATGGAATGACCTCCCTTCTATCTAGTCCAAGCTGCTAGCTGAAATACAGAACATGTGTAAAATACCACAGCATACCAAGTTGTGACTTTCTGTGGCCATGATGTTATGGGGGGGGGGGGGGGGGGACTTTTACATGACTTACTGTCAGAGTAATTGTGAACAGAAGTAGTTGTTGAATGTGGTATGTATTCAGCCTCACAAAACATTCCAACAAATATAAAACATAAATTTGTAGATTGCTAAAGCTCCATGTTAAATAATGGTAACGATGCTGACTTTATTCATTTGACAATCTGAGAATGGGAAATTATTGCTTGCTTTTCATGAACTTCACAACACCAGAACTTAACATACCATGTATTAAATGTCTCAGATTAACAGCTAAGAATACCTTAAGTGTGAAGAAAATGTTTTATGATCTGGGACCAAATCACATATTGAAATATGAAAATACTTGTGACCAAGTTTAAAGAATATGTAATTTTCAGTTCAAAATCCTAACTGGAGATCTCTAATTGATATTTTTTGCACAAACCTTTATGTTCCTTTCAGTTTTTCTCAGTATTATTTATTTGTTCATCCTGGAACCCCTAGACTCCCTATCCCATCCCTCTCCCACACCATAGCCAGGTTAATGAATATGAGAACCACTGGAGGAGAGATCCTCATTACGTTACTCCCACTCAAGTACTTGGAATAGAACTACTATTTCTTTACTGCCTCCGAGAGGGCACATGATATGTTGATGGAAATTTTGAGGATGAATCAAGTGAGAGGGTGTACTGTGCGCTAGGGAGATAATACAGTGTCATATATTTACATACTCTCTGACAGTATGACCAGTGGTTGTATATTGTTTCTTTCTTTGTCTCTCTGTCTCAATGATCAATAATAAACAGTCCACAGCTGAATCATGTCCCCCTGTTCTTGTCTCAGTTAATTAGAAGTTTCTGAGTGATGATTTGGTGTGTGAGGCGACTACAGTATAGTTGATATGTGTATGGAGAGAGTAGTAGAAGGAATAAAAGAAACATAACTCACTGATAATCTGTACATCTGAATGACTTGATGTGATATACTGCAATCCCATATTTCTATCTGGTGACATTCTGCTGTTAAATGTGAACACAACAATGGTTACCATATTCTGATATGATGGCACCCCCTTGTGGCCAGCAGAAAAACTGCAGACTTTCCAGTTTGCTCTGATAAACTGCATCACTCTCTTTCACGGCTAAAACAAAGAAATATGGTGTTGATAATTTGGCTTCACCAAAAAAAAAAAAGGCATTAATGTGAATGTCCTCTCTGGCTTATGGGCCAAAAACGAAATGCCTAAATTCACTGTAGCTATAGCCTACATCTTGCCCAGCTTTTTCCTCTGGCTTACTGAACGCGTTATTGTGAAGATCATGTTCTAATGCTGTTGTCCATTTTGAAAATGAGAGAAGAAGAACGTCACTTTTATTTCAACCAGTAACCCGTTGGTGAAACACATGGTGTAGGGACCATCTGCTTCTGTTTTACCTGTTGGTAAGGACAACATTTACTGATGAGTATAACAAAACTCCTAAAACTCTTCATTACTACATCACTGGAACACACGACTGCCACAGAGGTACAACTGCCAGGAATAGAAACCGTCTCAACAGTGGTTTGCCTCTGAACCACCTATTATAACCCACACTACAGTGTCCAATTTGTTTCAAATGTCTTCACAGAGTTTGAAATATAAAACATGTAGACTAGAATAGAAAGGGACCATGTCCATGTACACACAGGCTTGTAAGATGCTCTCACTAACCCATTCGGCCCACGTCTGTTATGAAAGGGTCTTACTGCCTAGTCTTTCTCCATGGTACACAAATAACTAGTGCAGTATAACTCTGTACACCCCAGAGGAAACATCGGTGAAGGCATCAGGGACAGACTAGGCAAAGTCTTCTCTCTTTCTCCAGCCTCTAGCTGAGTTGTGCAGGAGCTTAAAGAACTGTTGTTCTCAGGGGTAAAGTTTGTCTCACTAATAATAGCGCTTTTCTGATGTTAATGTTACAGTTCATATCTGCAGTGACAGTTTGCCCGTTAGGCTCAAAGGGCTCTTTGGAGAAGGTTTTAAAAACTACAGGCAAGAGGTCTTAGACATTTTCAGGAGGCATAATTGGAAAAGAACAGGTGAAAAAAAATCAATTTAACTGCTTCAGCTTCAGGGTCCTGCTGTTGTACATGCTGGCTCACTGTCACTCTGTCTGCTGAGTGGCACACTTAAATAGAACAGAGCCATTGGTAATGTTATATAACACCTGTGCTATTCCTTCTATGACAAATCTACTGTGAAGAGGTCTCTTATACATGAATAGGAATTTAATTATTACCATCTTATCTTCAAAATGAACCCATTTTCTGCACAGGAATCGTTAATTGTGCTGTCTTACCATTTAGGCAGCAGTACTCAAAGGTTTGGTTTTTGAGAGACTGAAAGTGAAAATTTCAACTCTTCTATATAGTTTGTTCACATTTTGCCAAAATTACAGTAACTTCCTTCCTGAGCATGCCATTTTTTAAATTATTTTTTTTATTTTACCTTTATTTTACCAGGCAAGACATTAAGAACAAATTCTTATTTACAATTTATCACTGTGATAAACCTGTGAACTTTTATGTTGTCACAGGACCACATTGTATTGTTGTCCTGTATTGATTGTTTGATCTTGGTCTGATTGCCTGCTAAAACATTACATCCACGTCAAAAACTGGAGTATCAAAATGGATAACTGGTTAGCAACAGTAAGAATTAACAGAGTCAAGGGACAACTGGCGAACCGACAAGTGATCATGTTCGTTTGTATCATTAAAATCAAAAGTGCTACTAGAAGGCTTTATTTGGCCATAGCCAGATTGTTACAGTGGCTGATGTGGGCCGCCAACATTTTTGAGATTTTCAAGTTGGCCATGAGTTGGAAAAGGTTGGGAACATCTGCGCTAAACAGTCAAAGTCTCTGCAGTGTTGACAAGCACTGCCAGTTTTAAAGCTGGGAAGATTGATTAGTTTGCAGATGACATTATCAAACTCAATTAATGTTAAGGTGACTATGAAAAATGTCAGGGCAAAAAAAGGGCACTCTGGAAAAAGCCAAATTAAATAAATGAATGAACAAAACAATGGTAGCAGCAGAGGTACTATCAACTTAAAGAGTCCAGCATGAAACACACCATAGCAGAGATGTTGTCTGCAACTCACAATCCAGCATGAAGCACACAGTAGCAAAGATGTTTGCAGAGTGAAACATGGAGAACACAGTAGCAGAGATGTTAGCAGCTACTCAATTAGCCAAAGAATGTTCCGACACACAGGTATGTGATGTACCATTGCAGTGCTGGTG
Source organism: Seriola aureovittata (assembly GCF_021018895.1). Taxonomy (NCBI): domain Eukaryota; kingdom Metazoa; phylum Chordata; class Actinopteri; order Carangiformes; family Carangidae; genus Seriola; species Seriola aureovittata. Next base: position 18,097,175 of record NC_079374.1, read on the forward strand.
GACTTACGTGTGCTTTTGTATTCATTAGGTGCTGGACATAGGTGACAGCCTTGCCATCCCTGATGAATCACTTGACTTGTTTTGAAGAGTTATCTGAATTTGAGCCTGTAACATTCAAAAAATGCTGTAAATTCTACTGTAAAAACTTTCCTTCATATTTAAGATAATATTTATCTGATCTTTCACAAACAGAGAATTTGTTAGAAGAGTACTTAAATGTCAACCATTTATTTAAACATTTTAAAATGAACTAAAGTTTGCAGTACTATAACAGTCAGAATTATAAATGAATAAATAAATCATACATATGAGGAAGAAGAGTTAAAAGATAGTTGTGTTGAAATAACTTTCTCAAACAAGTTTCAAGTCTCAGCAATTTGGTATTCATGGGAAACATACAGCTCAACTACTGCCTGCAAGTAGGGCATCAATAAAACTTTAGGCCATGGTTATTAACTTACATGGTTTTATTGACAGATAACAATCTCGATATTCATAGTTTATGCTCAAGATAATATTTCTGCCTCAAACAAATGCCATTATGTAGCAATGTGACGTTTGTCTCTATATACAAGGGCCAACAGGCCACAAATATTTGATGTTATTCTGTCAATAGGTCCCAATAGTTTAATTTTGAACAACCAGCCTTCTTGTTTTTAATCTTTAGGAAACATTCAAATGTTTGCTTTTTGTATGTTGTTAAATACCTTTAAGAATAACTTTATTAATACGTTTGTAATTATGGTGTTGCCAGGTTGGTTGTGTTTTGTCGTGGGAGATAGGAGGATGCTACATTTCAAACCTGGCAACTTTGGCTATGCGCTGGATACAGCAGCCAGCATGGCGGACAGCGAAAGTGATTTGGAAACAGACGGGCTTGAATCAGCCCTGGACACATTATGTAGTAGCCACTGCAGCAATGAATCGTCTCTGAAGAGCAAAGATTATTGCTCTGAGTTTTGTGAGGTATGTTGGACTCCATTTTGTTGGCTAGTCTACTGAGTCGGTGTCTGTTTATTGCTAACGCTACTAGCTTAGCTGGCTAGCATTAGCCTCCAGACTAGCTCTACTAATGCAGTTGTGTAGCTAGCCAAGACTGTGGCATAGCCCATCAGAAACAAAACAGAAATAGTCAACAGAATGAAGATAGGTATGAACTGGGCTCCCGGCTAAGAAAGTCCATGTAGTAACTCTGTTTGTGGAGATCTGACATTTGATCATGCTTAGCTTTATAGCAAGTCCGCTAAGCTAATTAACGGTAAGAGGTCTTCTAACGACCTATGTAACTACTGTTATTAACATTTTATGAAACAATGAGTAAAATGCAACATATTCTGCTCTGAAATGCCACTAGTTGATATGAAATGCCAGGTTAGGTAACCTAAATACTATAAGATTTACAGCCACCAATGGAAAACTTAATTTTAAGCCACCATGTAACATGACGTTATCAACAGTAACGTTAGTTTAAAGATTGCAAGGTGCACATACTACAAGCCACAAGGCTGAAATTATTGTATGTGGCCTTGTCACCTCAGTTCTTTTCAGCCTTTCTTTTAAAGAAACAGTGATTAACGATATTTGGGCCGAATTAGTTTACACAATCATTTAATCCTAATGAGTCCCACCTTTTGGAGAGGTCTGTTACCATAGCGATGTCAATCAGAACAGAGTTATATTATGACGAACTGTAAAACATGACACAGTATACACATGAGAGCTCTACAGCGTTTGCACATATTGACTGAGACTCTTTTTGATGCACTATGACAGTTAGTGAAATGCTTTGTAAGATGAGTACTTTGGTGGTGGATATGGTGGTCATTGTTTTGTGCCGAAGGGGTTATTACAATAAACAGTCATTTACACTGTCTTGAGAAAGTATTCAGACCCTCTCACTTTTTGCACACTTTATTTTGTTGTAGATTTAATTGTAAACAGATTAATTTGATATTAATAACCCACAGCGACAAAGTGAAAATTTGTTTTAAATTTTTTTTAATTTAAGATAATAACAAATTTGTTATAAAAATCAAAAACTGAAATCTCTCATTTACAAAAGTGTTCAACCCCTTTGCTGTGGCACTCCAAACTGTGGTCAGGGGCATGAAGTCCAAGGAACTCTATGTAGACCTCTTTGATTAAATTGTGGGGAGGCACAGATCAAGGCAAAGGTATAAAACCATTTTAAAGCTTTGAGTGTTTAGGAGCATTGTGGCCTCGCTAATTATGAAATGGAAGAAGTATGGAACCACCAGGAGCCTTCTTAGAGTTTGTTGTTTGGTCAGACTGAAAAACTGGGCAAGAAAGATCTTGGTCGAGAAAGTGACCATGAACTCTGTAACTGCTCTAACCATGCTTCAGAAGTCCTCTGCAAAGATGGGAGAACCTGTCAGAAGGACTACCATCTCAGCAGCACTTCATCAATCAGGCCTTTACTGTAGAGTGGCTGGATGAACGCCACTTAGAGTAAAAGGCAAATGACAGCCTCCTTGGAATTTGCCAAATTGCATTTAAAGGACTCTTAGAGCATGAGGGGAAATTTTTCTCTGATCTGATGAAACAAAAATTTTACTCTTGGGGAAGAACTCCAAGCACTATGTCAGACAAATACCAGGCACTGGTCATCACCTGGCTAATACCATGCCTATGGTGAAGAATGGTGGTGGAAGCATCATGCATCTCAGCGAGTTGAGGGAATGACGAATGCAGCCGAATACAGAGAGGTCCTTAAAAGAAAACCTACTCCAGCGTGCATGTGACCTGAGACTGGGCTGACACTTCACAGTCACTTCCCATCCAATCTGATCGAGCTTGAGAGGACCTGCCTAATGTACAAATCCAGGTGTGCGAAGCCTGTAAAGACTTACCCAAGGAGACTTGAAGCTGTAATTCCTGCCAAAGAGGCTTCTACAAAGTCATTAATTAAGGATATATATATATATGTGCGTGTGTGTGTGTGTGTGTAAAATATGACTGTGCTAAATTTTGTTCTTTTGTTCACTATGTTCTTCCTGCACAGCTGGTTGAGGAGTACACCGGGCAATGGCAAGTTCCTCTCCCCCAGCTGAAGGTGCTGCGGACAGCACTCTGCAAGTTCACCGAAGCCACTGCTCCCTTCCCTGATGACTGTCAGCACATCCACTATGTTCTCAGTAGTCTGGCCTTGTAAGTAATTTGTTCCTTGGAGACGGAAAACTGGCACATCAACTTCAGTGTAGAACCAGTTACTGTTATTTGGAGCCATGTGTGGAACTATTTTATCATCAATGACCCCTCTGGGAAAAACTGGTCCTTTGAACGAAATGTCGCTCGTTGTGGACCTCAGGGTAACATAGACAGACAATGAGGATGAGTCCAGAACAAAAAATAATGGTAGAAAACTGAAACTAAAACCGAAAGCTGTGAACTAAAAATTATTATGTGTTAACACCACACAGACTTGAAGTAACACAGTAAGTTGTTGTCTCACTTACTGTGAGGTGTTTTGGTAAACCTTTTTTCTCTCACTGTCTTGCAGGAGCTTCTTTGAACTGATGCTGTTTTTCAGCAAAGAAGAATTTGTGGAAGAGCCTTTAAAAGACATCGTTGATTCCTTTCAGGTGACAAAAACTGACCCACTGTCTCAGTCCTTTGTTTTCTAATTCACACAACACACTTTCATAAGACCCAGCTGCTCTATGTGCCATTAGTAAGCTGTGCTCAGTGTTAAGTGACAGTTACCAACAGCTGAAAACACTACAACACAGTTAAGTCTTACCCTTCTACAAACAATGACGTTTTACTACTTCACTGGTCATCTCACAAAAAGGTTATGTGTTCGTAAAGGAAATTTTTGTGAACCAGCTTTTTGCCTCTCGTTGCAGGATTGTCACTCTCGGCTCCTGCGGCACAGGAATGGCTACCTTCAGCATGTGAAGCAGACCATCAAAGCAGGAGGCCCATGGGAGAATCCAGTGCTGCAAGGAATCCTGAAGGAGGCACACTTGCCACCGAAAGAGGGTAGGCTCATGAACATTATAAATTTTTTAAATGATTTTAATTATTAGCTGACAAAGCATAAACACAGAGAGCGCTGCATTGTTAAGTGGGGCTCTCCACTCTTGCGACAAGACTGAGTTTTGATATGATTCACCGGGGTTGTGTCATCAACAAATGTCTATAGTTTAAGGGAGAGGAGTGGTGAGAGCACACAGCTCTGTCCAGCAGCAGTGATGATTGATAGGGAGCGTGATAGGTAGTGTTGTAGACTCACCTTCATGTCTGCCATTCACTAATCAGAATCACACTGTCAGTCCACACTGTTCAGAAGTTCACAGAAGTTCAGCTGCTCCTGTGTTGTATTGATTTGCTCTGAATTGTTGTGCTGAATACAGATCTAGTCCACAAACATGACTCCAGCATTGGACCTCCAAGTGTGATGTAGGATTTACTGAAGGCTCCGGTTGGCTGCGCGATTACAGTTTCAGGATGTTTTTCTCTGTTCTCTGTTTTGTTTTTTTGGCCCAAGTTTTAAAATCTCCCCTGAGGTCGTTGATCTAGTGTACCTCAGAGTTTTCTTGCAGGCTCTTGGCTATCATTTTTGGTTCTGACCAGATTTTGGGATGTGTTTTAAGATACCTATGATTTCACAATACATCAAACCCTTTACATCAGAGATCGACAAAACTCACTGGCTAGTATAGAATGCTAATGAAACCGACATCACAGGTGGATGTTAAATTACTCTATTTAACATCACCCTAGGCTACACTTGTATGTAAATACTCCCATATCATGTACATTAACACATGTGATTTCCTCCCATGTAGTTGAGGAGTACTTGAGCGCAGAGTTGCCGGTATTCTTGGAGCTGCGGGTTCGTTATCTGCAGGCCTGTGAACGAATGAAGGAGGCTATGGCCCTAGCCAAAGGCTGCCTGGAAAATCGTGAGGCCGGCAAACACCTGTACTTCCATCAGGCCTACCTTACGTGCCTCTACAAGGCCTCACTGCATGAACATCTTCACAAGGAGGTAAGAGAAAAAGAGCAGAACAGACAAAGAAACGACAGAAAGGATTAGCAATGTGAAAAAAATAAGGGGGTGTAATGTACATGAATGTGTTTGTTCCTTCAGATAGCAGAGGTGGAGATGAATGGAAAGGATTACACCAGCCAAAATGGGGAATAGAAAAATTTCATTCTTTGGTCTGTCTAAATTTTGGACAATAATATGAATAGAGTCGAATATATAAATCAACCAAAAAAAACAGTGGAAATGTTAAAAAAAAAAAAAAAAAAAAAAAAAAAGAAATTAAAACTTTTATTACAAACAAGACATAATATAAATTTTTGTGATAAAATAAGAGTAAAGTGTAATAGGACACATTATTTAGAATAGTTTCTTCTGTTTCTGGTATCCTTTCATTGATTGTAATGCATGTTGATTTACTTTTTGGTGTATTTTTTATACTTTCATTTGTGTGCATCTGCATATTCTCTTCCTCAGATGGCAGAGATAGATGGTCGTGATGCAGTGGAGATAATCTGCAACACAGAGAGTGTTGAAAAAGATGAGCTCCTGTTGTCACTGTGTAAAGCTTTCCTTACCCAGCATCTACACAATGGAGACATGTATTACATTTGGTAAGTATGATGTCCAGACAAGTACATCACACTAATATAACTATCTAACATCTCCTCGGCTTTCACTCTTGAATGTTACTTTCAGTAACTTTCAGTAGCATTGTGTAAACATTGTTTGCACAATATGTGTATATCCAAGGGGAGTTATTGGCAGGATACATATATTGATTTCTTAATTTGGTTCAGTACCCCTCTGTTTATTGAATGAGGAATTATAACATCTTTTGAATGAAAATATAACAAAACTAGTCTTTGACTTTTCAACTGCTGCCTTTCTGCAGGGACCTGGTGTTCATCTGGAGTAGGTTGCATCTTAGGGCCCATCCCTCAAGACAAGGCTTCCTGGCTGAGTGCTTACAGCTGGCTTCCTCTGCTACCAATGTCAGAGCCATCTTTCCCTTCATCAAACTCGTCACCACAGAGGTGCGGTGTGTCATCACAGCATCATCTTTTTCCATGTTGTGCTCGTCAGGACAAACGATAAGAAAAGATTTAGAAAGTATTCAGACCTTTTTGCACACTTTATTATGTTGTAGATTTAATTTCAAATGGATAAAATTGCCTTTTCAATTCCATTTCAAACTGGAATTAACATTTACAAAAGTGTTCAGCCCTCTTGCTCTGACATCCCAAAATGTGATCAAGACTATCCTGTTTGCTTTAATCATGTGTGAGATCTGTCTACAACTTGACTGGAGTCTACCTGTGGCAAATTGAACTGATGGGACATCGTTTAGAGAGGCCCACACCTCTGTATAAGGGCTCACATTTCACACTGCATGTAGGGACAAAAACCAAGCCATGACATCCAAGGAACTCAACGCAATAAAGTGTGCAAAAAGTGAAGAGATCTTAAACTGCACCTGTATATATTTCTTTGTTTTATGCAGTCAAAATTAACATTTTTGGGTTTTCTTTCATCTTGGCTGTAGTAATTTGATACTTCTGTCTTCTACCAGTTTACCTAATTTAAAATAGTATTGTTTACTTTTTTAAACAGGTGGGTAGTGAAGGAATCCAGATCTGTGTAGAGCTTTGTGCCAGGGCCTTTCAACTGTGTGACATGCAGGCTGACTCTGTAACCCGGTCATTGGTCTGCAAGACCATCGCCTTCCTGCTGCCTCATGACCTGGAGATCTGTCGAGCATGTGCCCTGCTGGTCTTCTGCCAGGAACGCAGCCTGGAGGCTTATCGAACCGTCTGCCTGCTGTACATGCATCCTGACCAGGAGCAGCATCCCCACAACAGCCCCGTCCGGACCAATGTTCGCTTCCATATTCTGCAGGTTGGAGAGCGTGAAAAGGGGAAGATGTTCAGCATCCTTTGATATATTGGATATATTAGCGTTATGATTTGTGCCTAACATTTACACATCTTTGTTTTCCAGATGCTGAAAGAGCGCCTGTGCTTTGATCCTGAGTTTTGGAACTTCCTGACCCTTAAGACCCATTGCTTGGAGTTGATAAGTGACAAGGTCATGAAGGCTGCTGTTCTAAATGAGATGAAGGAAGAAGAAAAGGAATACAGTGAAGAGCTTTTAACAAATAATTGTTTAAATGACTCCTGCACTCAAGGTTTAAATTTATGCCAGTGCACTGAAGCTACATTTGTGAACCAAGACCTTCCAGAACAGCAGATTAAAGATGGAGAGGCAGGAAAGTGTGTTTCACCATCAAATAATGCTCCCTTAAAGAGGAGGAAATGGAGGAGAAGGTTACGAAGGAGAAAACACTCTGCATCTGACGATGAGGCAGACCCTGGTGATGATCCAGAGATCAGATACAATCTCAAATCCACCTCTATGGGTAATAAGCCTGTGTATTCACTAAGACGCAATCACACTAACTTGGAAAATTCAGCTACTGCAAAGCTCCCACTAAACCGCAAGAGAGAGTACTTGTCTAGATGTGTGAAGAGCCAAATTTTGAAAAGAAAAGGACGGAAGAAAAGATGGTTGCAGGGTCTTCCAAGGCCGGAGCAGGTACAGACAGTTAAAGAGAAGAAGGTCAAAGTTAAAGGGAAAAAACGAGGAAGGAAGCCTTTATTTAAATTTGAACTGTCTTACCCTGATAATGAAATATTCCTGACTCAGGACGAATCTGGTTTTGAGCAGAAAACTGATACAGAAGACAAAGAGCAGGATATGCCTCGTCTGGAGAATGAACTTGAACAGAAGAGTCAACATGAAGAGAATCAAATAGACCAGATGAATGACCTTGAGACAGAAATTGGACATACTGACTTGGTCTGCCTTAGTGGGCTCAGTGAACAAACTCAGCTTCGTTCCAAGCTTAGTGAAGGTTCTCCCAGTGAGCCTCAAGCTGCTGTTCTTGCTGCTGAAGCTGATCCTGAGCTTGATGGACCTCCATTGGAGTTACTGGATTGTCCAATAGAACTGTTGCACAGTTACTCACTTAATTCCAAAAAGCCTGATGGTGAGAAACTGCAAACTCAAGAATCCTCAGCACCAGATGAGCTTAATGGTGATGAAGAACAGGAGCCCCAGCCTACAGTGGAAACAGAAGTCTCAAATACTGAGGTCAGTTATTTGTCTGTAATTACCCTCCCAGGAATTTGATAATGTAGGTTTATGTAACAGTTGGATTAGTAGCATTTTGTTTTTCAAGAAACCATGATGTGTTTACACACACTTGTGAGTTCAGTATTTGAAAGTGTTACAAAAGAATACTAAAACATGAACACACCCTGTGTGTCATTAAGGGAAACAGAACAACAAACAAGTGGTTCTAGTGCCTTTTGTTTGATATTTTATTTGACATTTTTTCTGTTTAATTCATAGCATTGATTTCAGTGGTTTGTTGTCTTTTCTTCAGGTGAAAGCCAAGAGAACATGGAGGGACAGAGTGCTCCGTACTCAACAGTATGCCCATTTGACGTACCACTGCAACTTCTGTCGCAAAGACTATAAAGGCTTGAATGTTATGAGGCACGCTCTCTCACACCTTAAGAGTAGCAAACTAAGATGTATACTCTGTGAAAAACGCTTTAAACAGCTTCCTTTTGCCAAAAAGCATGTTCTGGACCACATTGATGAAATGTGCAAGCAAAAACCTCCAGATAAGGAGCCATGCACCAAGGACACCCCAGCTGCTAATGGAATAGCAGATAATGTGGAAGATCAGAACGAGCCTCAGGATGAGAATCTTACTTCCATTTCTGATGAGGAAATTCCAGGACAGAAACCAGGAGGTAAAACTAGAGTTTCCAGCCTCAAGAGGGAAGATCGAATCATCAGAAACCTCCGCACCCTCATCAAAAAGACATCCGTGCTACACAAAAAGTGCAAGAACCCTAATGCAAATATTTTTAAGCAGGTAGATTTCAAGGATGAGCAGGTAGTCATTAAAGATGGCCTGGTGATTGTAAAAGATCCATCTGTGATGGAGAAGGAGGGGGATGGAGAGGGGAAGGAGAACCCGGTAGGAGAAAATGGCTATGGTGTGGACATCACGTATCACTTGTGCCCTTCAGAGTCCTGTGATAGAGTATTCTTGAGGATCAGCACCACACTAACAAAGCATGCGATCAAATGCCATATTAATGATGAGAAAGTGCTGGAGAAGACTTTCATTTGGGCCAAGCACAAGTGTTCCCTCTGTCTCAGGTAAGATGTACAGTATATCAGTCATCACAGACTAACTTACCTAGACTTAAACTTGGCCATTTTCACATAACTGAGTTAATGACTGTATATGCCCTGTGATTTAAAAAAAAAAAAAAAAAAAAAAAACTGCACCTGAATTGAAAAAACTGTTATTTAAAAAAATCTGTGTAAAGGGTGCAGTGAAAAGATGGGAGATTAGATGGCCTCTACATTACATCCAGAGTATTAAATTCCAGTATAACAGGCCATTAATAGAGATTCCCAGTTCTATATCAGCTACCTAAATCACGAAATTGATTAAATTATGAGTCAGTTAGCAACTCCTACCTTTCCAGCAAATGAATGTGGGACAGCTGATGTACAACATGGAGAATGATGACACACCAGTTGAGATTAAAGCAGCACCTTTCTAGCTTAAATACAAGTTTTGGTTATCTTTTGGATTCCAGACCAACTCATGTTTGTTTTGTGAATTCAATGAAAAAGTCAAGTAATGCATATTAAGATACACAACGGATTTATTGGGGGGGGGGGGGCTTTACCTGCTAACTAAAGTGGTAATGATAAGAGTTAGTAGTTCATACTCAATACAGTGTTTACCATTTGATATGCTGACTTCTGTAAAAATCTGTTACTGTGCAAAATTCCTCATTTTATGCCAAATATACAAGAAATGTCTTTAAATTTCAGCATTCTTGTATACTTTCAGCACAAGTTATTTGGATTATTCAATTTGCTGCTAAATGTTAATTAATGCAAATTGTGTTTTTTAGGTGAACTTACTGTGCTGACTGTCCTTTCCACCAACAGGCAGATGCAGTTCCTCCAGCAATATAAGGATCACATGAAGCTCCACGATACTCCTCTCCAGCACTTCTGCTACCATCTGGAGTGTAACCAGCGTTTCTTGACGCACCAGGAATTGAAGGACCATGTCGGTACCCACCAGCCCTTCAGACCCCAGTGTCCCTTCACAGACTGTGAGAAGCTCTTCTCAAGCCTTCAGGGCCTCTATGACCACGAATGGAGACACTACATCCCAGCGCCTCAAAGAGAGGAGTTAGAATTGGGACCCAGCAGACAGAAAAAGCAAAACGCTGAAGCGCCGTGGAAGCAGAGAGTGAAGGTTGAGGAGTTATGGCTGCAGAATAAGAAGGGGCAGAGCGAGAGTCCCACCCCTGATCATGTTGAGGCCACTAATTTTGAGTGTCTCGAGGAAATTAAAACTGAGGAGGAGGATTGTGAAATAAATGTTGCAAACAGTGGTGATGATCTGTCCAGATCAGATAATTATTCAGAGGACACTGTCAAATGTGAGCCCACAGATGACAGCAAACCCGACATCAATGGATATGAGGATGTGGCAACAAACGCATCCGATGGATCAATCTCCACTTCCCATACTGGTGCTGCTGGAAACACTCCAAGTAAGAAGTGTAGAAAAAGAACGCCAGTCGAGTGGGACCCTTTAAATGTCCGAGACCTTGAGGATTTGTCCACTTTGTCCGAGGGAGTCCAACAGAAACTGGGAGAGCCGCACATCACTGAGCACAAAACCTTCAAACCCGAAGATCCCGCCTACGCCACTTTTGTCAAAGCCCCCTTCATCCGGCCACCACCCTCCACGTACCTGGATGAATCCCTGCTCTCAATGCGCAAGAGGAGGTCCACTGATGAGGCTGCTGCGAGGAAAAACGTTTACTGGAGCAATAAGAAAAAGAAGGAGCCCGTCCCAGAGCAGGAGCAGCGGGTGGAAGACGTGGCCCCTGAGCAGAAGATCAGACATCGCTGCGACAAATGTCTGTCATCCTTCAGCAGCTTAGAAGAATTGCAGAAACACCAAGCCCTTAACACCTGCTCTGCACTCTTTGGCTTTGATTCAGATGATGAAAGTAAATACACTTAATTCACTGATTTTCAATACAGTTCATAAATATGAACATGTCCAACCCCTTTGGATCACTGTTTAATCGTTTTTGTTCTGTTTTTTCATTTCTAGGTTAGTAGTGCGTGAAGAGGAGCTGTAGGTCACCTGGCTCAGGGTAAGCCTTGAAGATAAATGAACACTGGAACCTTTTCTCAATACTCAGATACAGTACCTATTTAATTCTTGGATACCAGTTTGTCAACAAAGACAGGAAATGTGCCAAAATGGTAAATGGAAGGATTTTATTGATTGATAAAACTTCTCAAGCAATAACGTTGACAGCTAAAATTAGTTTTTAACTAATTTCTTCAAAACATCTTCAGTGTGCACTTTGTCAAATAAGCAAAAAAGGTGATAAATCTATTAATTCTCATAATCTATGATAGGTCAATATTTATTCACCTTTTTAAACAAAATTGGTTATAAAAAAAAAAACAAATTTAGTTTTCTCGGTATATCTAAAAGTAATTCAGAACAATGTCTGGGAACTGAGAAACCAACTATGGCCCAGGACAACCTCCACATGAACCATGAACCATAAAATAACTTCACACAAATCACAGTATTCCTTTCCTGTATTTGCATTTCTAAAACTTTGTCACTGAAGTAACTATACACAGTTTCAACCTGACTTTCAAGCTTATTCCTTGGCAAGCTCTGACAAATGTAATTCAGTCATTCATTTTTCCCAAATAGGTAGGAGGAGGCGAAGCTGGATGTGTGGATAACTGAAATGCTTTTGCCTTATAAGGTACTACTACATAGCTTGATAAACACTCACCCACAAATCTTGTTGTCAGTCACGCAACACATAAGATGCAAAATGCTTTAGTCAGTGTGGTTTGACACTCGTCAGTCAGGGCCGTAAACAGCAATGGAAAAATCCCCCTTAATGTTTCTGGCAAACTGCATCCCATTTAGAACTTGGTATAGCTATAACGATTACTCTAAATGCCATATCCTTCATCTTCCAGTTTAACCTATTAATACTATAAGGCACATGTCAAATATACTGAAGCCTTTAACATTCAGATAAAGTAAGCCTGAAAGATTCACGTTTTTTAATTTGAACTTAATCTGGGTTTCTTCTTCACCGACCCTTTTTAGATCAATTCATTTTGTTTATTTTTTTGCAAAGATTTTAGAAGATAAAACTGTGGCCACCAAACCAATGTTTTTCTCTGGTGATTTGAGACTCAAGGCTGTGGTGTTGAAAATGATGCCATGAACAAGGCCACATTCATGGCTTCAACTTATGATTTTAAAGTGATGTCCTTAGTATGGACTCTCCATGCAGTACAACATAACCAGTGTTTTAAACTGTATAAACTATAGTGAAAAATCCTAATAATTGATAGAAAGTTGAGCTCAGTGCGTGTTGTTCCCTCTGTTCAGAATGTATAGTCTTCCAAATGAACCATGCGCCACTCTGAGCTTTGGTCTTTGTAGACAGGATGTATAAAACAGGTTTATTAGACATGACAGTAACAGTGGATATGTGATGGTTGTCCTCTTTCCATGTCTCTGAACCGTTAAAATTGATTTCAATTCTGAGTAAATCCTTAAAATCCTTGTCACATACAGACACTTTTAAAACTGTAAGGAGCAAGTGTTCTCAGCTTAATGTGTGTGGGCTGTTGTTTTCAGTAGTAAGGCAGAATTGGGTTTTGCCTTTGTTAACTAGTCCTCTGGTCATGGTATGACAACATGAATCACTTGACTCATTGAAGCCATGACCAAAATCTCCAAAACCATGTAAATCTGCCTTCATACTGTCACACTAATTCTTGTACAGCATATGAATTATTCACAATTTTATTAGTGCCAAGACTGGATCAGTGTTAGACTGTAGGTAAACAGAAACATTAAAGATCAGTAAAACAGCTTTGAATTTCAGTTTGACATTGTTACTCAGTTTAACTCAATGATCATGTATTTCATTATGTAGTATATTTTACATTGGTCCTTTGTTATGTATATACTTTTGAGATGGTTGATCTGTTTGATAACTTTTTAATGTAATGTTTTTATGGGACTGTGCACTTAAACTTGCTATTTATATGTAAAAATGTTAATAGATTGGATTTGTAAAGGTAATGATTCCTCATCTATTTTTCTTAAAGAAAAGGTGATTAAATTTGTTTGAATAAACAAATGATGAATCTAAAAGTTTGTTGCCATGATGATAGTTATGTTACAGTTTTTGTTCCACATTATTCATGTACAGTTTTACTGTTCTTAGGTGCAGTGAGATGATACAGTAAAAGAAAGCAGACTGACTCAATATATACTTTATTGTAGTAGAGCATTGCATATTTACTGTACAGAAACATATTGCTTCATTAGCCCCCAGGAAAGAGGAAAATATAACGATTACATTAGAATTGCTTGTTTAAAAAAGTTTTTGCATCACATTTTCCTGATACACAAGGTCATTTTGAAAAAATACAGGGATCACGTAATTACAACCCCTCCATTCACTTAAAGTCCACAAAGTGTTTTCCCTTTTTATTTTAATCTAAGTCACTCAGTAATAAAGTTATGTGTATTAAAGCCAAGGGTGCATTGTCACTGAAGGCATGTATTCCAAGAAAAGGTGCAGTCTATTGTTAAGACTTGTTTAAAATCTACTGCACATTTTAGCTGACAGTCTGGCTTTAACAAATTTGGATTTGCGCTGTTGCATTCTGACGTTAGTGTCTTAATGACACTATATTTATTTAATTGGGGGTAACGTGGGGGGTTAAGTGTCAAAGTCCAACTATTATGGCAACTTATGGCTGAGCTTACAGGCTCGAAAAAACAAGCAATGGCAGAGAGGCAGGCCTGCTACAGGTCAGTTCAAGGTGGAAGGCTTTTCCCAATATCACATGCAGCAAATTCATTCCAGTTTTACCACATGCTAATTTAACCATTTGCTTTGGTGCCGTATGTAGCTTAAAGACAAAGAACCTAAACTGGATGGTAATGGTGCAGGATTTTAAAGAATAACTGATGTAGACTACACAGAATGACTGGAAAGAGCATTAACAACATATCAAACAACTTGAATATTGTTTCCACTTGCAGTTTCTTTTGACCTGAGATAAGAAAGTCCTAAATTATGGAAACGGAAAGCCCCCTTGATAGAAGTTTTTCCAAGTCCCATTCTTCCTTATTACTGTACAGTTATACTAACGGAATATGTGGGAAATCACAATGGAAAAGGCATCATGATGCGTCATGTTAAAAATGAATCTTACAAACGTTTAAGGCCAGGTAAAAGGGAAAACTACGTTTTAAGTAAATTTTTTCGTTAAAAAATTGGAAAGAGTACTGCACACTTTTGTGGGCCTGTTCAGGTTGAAACTAAAATGAATTAAGACAAACTGCTACATGTATCTGTATTCATGACTACTGATTTGGGCAATGAAAGGTATTTTTCGAGACTGAGAATATTTTTCAGTTTCTGCAGACATGCTGGAATAAATTAGCCGAATAAACACGGCACATTATTCTCATATAGATCAACAATGATTTATCTTTGTGAAAAAAGTACAAATATGTCTCAACAGCATTCAGAGTTGGAGATAAACATGCAAAGTGTCAGAGTGCATCCCACATGGGTGTAGTTTTGATAAATGTTTTCATAATTCACAATATTATTATTATTATTTTAATTAAATGTGCTAAAAACACAATAGTAGCACTTTTGCAAGTTCAAATGGAAGACCTGGATCAAAAGGAGGGGTGGACAATGTTGTGGGTTCACATGAGAAGAGGGAGAAAGAAAATACAATTAGGGATTAGGCATAAAACCTGATCAAGATATGCAAAAGTCTGAGCACTGCATCTGTCTGTGTTTCTTAATCAAGGACAAAGTAGCTGTTAATTCGAGGGCTGGGTCGTACAAAGGACACAGTCCACAAAGATGGGGATTTCAGAGGATAGAGTCTCCCTCTTAGCCACTGCTACCTCAACAGTGCTGGAGTGATGGACCAGCTCTGTGCAGCATCTGCAGTTTACTGCACACGAGTGAGTGGGTTTGTAAGTTCAAAAGGTTTCGATATGGCTTGTCAAGGCAGTGTGTTTGGATCAGCAAAGTTATCAAATGCTCCGCTTAAGTAGCCCAAATAAAGAGTGTTGAACTGACAAAATCATGATCATCTGAGTCCTGAGTTGCTGACTTGTTATCTAAGGACTAGGACTGGAAAGCACGCAAACCATATTTATGATTGAAGTTATTATTATTATAATATATGGTTGTTTAGCATTCTCTATAATTTACTCTAAAATAATTTATATGTCTGTTGTTTTTTAGGGTTTGATATTTAACATAGTAAATATTGAAAAGCAAAGTCAATAGCACGCTTTATGTGCGTTTTATCTTATTAAATATGCTGCTGCAGTACAAAACTTCTGTGTGCAACCTGTTTTCTAAAATAGGCTCTCTGTTGTAATTACTTGAAAGTAATAAAACTTGAATGTACAACTCATATATTTGGGGTACGGGGGCTTATGATAAGACCTTACAGTTAGAATAAGCCTAAAAGGGAAGTCGGATTTAATGGTACAGTGCAACAAACACGTCCCTTTCAACGCTTGGATTTATAGTCTGTTTTGCATAAAAAACATTTGCATGAGGTTGGGGACCAGTGGACTGCATTTAGCGAACACGCCATCACCGTCCTTCTGGTTTTTAAGTAGATGCAGCTTGGGAGAAAGTGGACAGATGCAAAGAGACATAGTGTATAGCTGGGTGTGTAAGTATTTGTGTGTTCATGCTCAGTGGCTGCTGTTGGAGCTCCAGTCGTACGGGAGGAAGCAGACTTTGGTCTTTCCAGCAGAAAGGATGTCCTTCAGGCTGGTCTTCTTCGGCGAGTCACTCATGTGCTCCAGCACCCACTTCAGCAGCTACGACAGAGGGAAGATAAAACAGAGTGAGATAAACAGTTGGGTTGAAGGTTGAAAATATCAGTATGTTTCTTGCAGTGCTTTGAATGGTAACTGTAATTTGCACTGTAGTTATACCCGCCAGTATTAATGGTAGACACAAGAGCTGATAATTAAATACAACTTAGGAGAGTTAAAATGCTGTTGTATTCAAACAATACAGACAATAAGAGACTTCAAATGTTGATTTGGTTTTAAACCTACTTTCTCATCAGTGCCTCCAAAGTCAGCCTTGTACCACTTGAATATCTGACTGAGACGCACTTCTCTTTTCCCAGAATCCACCACACAGCCGTCGTCGTTCTCCAGGAAGGCTTCAGCTGCTGTGCGGAGCTGGCTGTCTATGTCCTGATAGGTTTGAGTAGATCACACTTGAGTTCAGACCATTCAAGCTTGTACAATGAGTATGGGCCACTGCCCAGTGTATTCCCATTACTAATTATACAATAAAAAAGACTGGTGGGACTGAAATCCACTCACCTGTGGAGTGTATGTTTTAATAGGTGGGCAGCCCTTTGCACCACAGTTCAAGGCAAAGTGAATGAGGGGCTCTGCGTCTGGGAGAGCCACCTGGTGGACAACAATAGAAGTGACATTTAATTACTCTAGATGATATTGTTACAGAGTGAAATGTTCAGGTGTGATTTAGCAGAATGTCTGAATACTCTGAGCCGTGGGTCTGTTTTGGAGAAAGGCCTTCGAAGTTGTGCGACACCTTTTCTGTTCCCTCTCAGAACGCCGTTCTCTATGTCCTGTAATGTGAACACTTCTCCTCCAATCAGGTAGCTCACATAGTTGAAGAACTACAAAATGGGACGGAAACAAAGCTCTTTAATGTGTTGCACTTCTGCCCACAGGATAAAAAAAAATACAACAAAACTTTAGATAAAGTGACCTCCATGCTGTTTAGTATGCATACGTTTTATCTTTATATTTATCTGCATGTAAAATAATATATGCTGAAATTAGAGAAAATCAGTACAAAAAATGAATATCTTTAACTTCAGTGTAGATATCAGCTGAGCCTTATTGATTTCTTTAAATGCTTTTTGCGCCACAATAATTTCCACATATGTGAGGGCTATGTGATCCTACTCTGTATCTTTGCCACATGTTGGTGGGGGGCCCCATACGTAGGTACCCGTGGATGACCAAGGCATTGTAGATGTTGATGAAGAAGGCCAGCTTCTCCTCCCGGCTCAGTGAAAGGAGCTCCAACCTCTGCAGCTGAATGGCTAGTTCACAGTAACGCTCAAACGCAGGGTTCAATGACATGCCTTTGTAGTCCACAGACTGTGGGAGCAAGAACACAACCACACAGTCAATTTACAATGCAAAAACATGTAAAGTCATGTCAATGTCATAAAAGGCCACAAGGTGAAAAACGCACGAGGTCAGTCTGCGTGTGCAGCCATTTTGTCGATGCACATGAAACTTCAGAGGAACCTGCCCGCTGCAACAGTGCATACTGCATGCCACAGATGCATTTCCAAAACAGACGCGTGTACATTTGAAAATCACTCAGTGAGTCAGAAGCCCTCCGTAGTCAACGACGACATTACCTTGCCATCAGCAGAGAGATGCTCAGAGAACAATTTCAGAATCATCTCTCGTAAAAGCAAAGAGAGCTCAGCCGCTGTGAGAGGGAAAGAGAGAGAGAGAGAGAGAGAGACGGTTAATGTTTCATATACTCACCAGCTTTTGATGCTGAGACAAATCAAAGCGCTGTTTGAATGGGAAGGACATTTACGGACTGCAACAAGGATCAGGCTAACCTTGAAATAGCACAAACAAGATCATTATTAGGAAACATTACCTGTGAGAAAAAAAAGAGCATTGCGGATAAATTCAAGCCAAGCATAAAAACACAAACACACTTTTGAAAAGCAGTGATTATACACAAATTAGCTCGTCAGTTAGCCTCTGGAGGGGAGCAAGGTCAGTTACAAATACAACAATACAGAAGCCACCCATTACCACAGCAGAAGAAAACACTTTAAGAATAAATTAAAAGCTAATAAGCAGTAATATGTCAAAAGATGACACCAAACCCACAGCAAAGCAGAATAAGATTTTGAAATAGGGCTTGAATTATATATATTTTCATATTTCTGAACACTCACAAAGCTAAGCTGAAACGAGATGATATTTTGAACAGATACTATGTGTAAAAAAACTTTTAATTTGATCATTTTTATTTACTTATTTTCAAAACACGACTGATTATATATCTCATTAACCCCCTACTTCAACTCTTACCACCATTAACTTCTCTGAAATAATACACAAACCCAAGCGAACCCAAAAGCCAGCAGCCAAGAACAAGGGACAGGTGTTAAAGAGTCTTGAAGGACACTGCTCAGAGTGAACCTGGAAGGCGATGTGTGTATGCCCAAAGCCTGGTCCAGTCCTGACCTACCCTGTATAGGACTGCAGGATGCAGTCTGTCCTGTGTTGAGGGCTGAATGAGGGTCATCCTCCAGCAGCCTGAACAGTGTGTCCATGGTGTCTTTCCCTTCTCCAAAACAGCCATCCTGCCGCCCACAGTCACGCACACTGACCATGTACTTCTTCTGCAACAACGCCTGGCCAGTGTTACAGGCCTCAGCCCTGGCTAGCACACACATGGCCACAGTCAGTGGTGTACAGCTCTGGATTTGACTGTACTTTGTATGAATCAGGACACTTTGGGATAGTTTAATGAGTTTCTAGTTTGTTCTCATAACGAAGACAATCAAACTACCACAACAGAGAAAGCCTGTTTTACTGCAGGTCTACAGCCTTACTTACCCATGCCCTTTTCTTTCTGCAGCCAGTCAACCAGCTGATCGCCTGAGAAGCTCTTTTTGTATAAAGTCAGCCCCTTCCTTTGATTGCCAATCACACTGCCATGTTTGAGGTCATCTACCAGGTCGGCCAACTCATCTCTCTCACACTTAAACTCTTTGAGGGAAGGAATATGCCAAGTCGCACATGTACAAACAAACAGAAACACACATGTTCACACCCACATGAATGAAAGAATATGTGCAACTATATAGTCCAGACCATCAGGATAAAGGTAAAGGGATCGCCTGAATTGGGTCAGATCATAGTTTTTTTTTCTCCCAACACAGCTGCTTTACATTTTTCTTCCTGAGAAATAATCCCTTATGAGCACAATTTAACATAATTAGGTGACAACTTTCACTGTATGCATTAATGTAAGGCTGAACTGTGAAAGATTATCAAGGGGACACAAGCAAATAAAGCTTTAAACTAACAATATCTATATGACATTATACACTCACTACATGTAGGCACGTCACCACCAACACATGGCTACTGCTCTACTACTAACTCTCACTGTTACTGTTGCTGTGGCAGCAGGAGCTGAAAGTACAGGTTGGTGCGGCCACTTCACAACGGCAGCACATTGAATCGCCTGACTATTTGATCTTGTCCTTCATAATATTTATGATGATGTTGCCAATACTACATCAAAGCTAACACTGAATTTAAATATTTCCTCACAAACAGCTGTGTATGTGCCCCAGTGGACAGACTCTGTTTACACTGTCGGGAGCTTAATAATCACATATAATGAGGTACCGTGAGACAGCCTGGTGCTGCTGGGCTCCTCCAGAGTATCAAGTTCCCTATATCAACTGCCTGTGCTGGCTTTAGTGACAGGAGATGAGATAAAACAAACACACACACACATGCACACACAAACCTGCTGCTACCCAAACATGTCCATATATGCCAGCACTATTTCATAACCACTCATAGCTCTTGGCTTGCTTCTTGAAAGAGATGACTATGCAAAACCAGGCCTCACAACTCTGGTTCAGTCTTACTGTTTAAAGCCGGAAGAAACAGTTTTCTCCTCACGCCATTTCACCATTTGACTACAGGCAACACCCACTCCAGAGCAGACCAAAGCGGTCTGAAACTGATTTACTAACTAACATTGCACAATTAATCACCCCAACAATGGAAAAAAAGTGTAAAATCGTTAAACACAACATGAACTGTGCGTTATAGACAAAGTTCTCAGCAGTGATAAAATTGGCTGTTCCCACATGTGAAGGCAATGAAGTAATCTAGAAAAAGCAAATAGTCTGAGTAATGAATCCCTCACCTCCATCGGCTTCCCCAGCTGTATCCTCTGACCGGTTCTCCTCTGGTAGCGGTGGAGCGTCTGCTGGAAGAGGCTGCTCCTTGACCAGACTCACCAATCTTCGAAGCTCCTCAGGAGCCTGATGAAGTGAAAAGGAGCAACACGTACATAGAGGTTTAAACACGCTTTTGAATAATAGTAGGTATAACTAATATTTTTTGACACTGTTGAAAAATATACATTGCACTAAGTTCACTGGGGGTTTCTCCTCCTCCTCACCAGTTTCTGCAGGTCATCATTGCCCCCGACATGAACGTTGTTAAAGAAGATCTGAGGGACTGTGCTGCGTCCTGTCAGCTCCTTCACTCTGGCTCTCAGCTCTGGATGCTTACCCACGTCCACGTCACATACTGGTATTTCCAATCGCCCGAGGGTGGCCTTAGCCTGCACACAGTGTGGGCACCCCTGGATGGAGTACACCGTTACCCGGCCCAGAGCACTGCTCTCAAACTCCCCCATCTGCAGCAATAATGGTAAAATGGGAGTTTTAAGCTCTAGCTGTCCAGAGAAAATTGGCTGAACTCCATGGGTTTCAGTAATGATCTGTTTTGACTCTGATTAATTAATGCAAAAATAGTTCATCCGTAGTATTCCTCTTTCCGCCAGAATGAAGCCTTAAACTACAGTAGCTTTGTTCTCAGAGTGTATGTGTGAACCTGTGTATGAACACACTGTCTATGTTTTATATTCATGCATGCATATATACATCTAGGTTAGATATGTTTTGTATATACTCACACGTAAAAAAAAACATCTCTTATTTTCTACATTTACAGGAGAGATTTGATGGTAAAATCTGAGGTTGAAAATCTGAGATTTATTTTAAATATGCTGATGCCTACATTTCTGGTTTTTCCTTACACACTGACTGAAAGAGCAATTGTTTTCTCTGCCCATACTCATGAAGGTGAGACTGTCTATCTGATTAAGATTAACTGGCCGCATGTAAATTTAGGGGTCATGGGTTCAGTTCACTTGTGCTTTGTGTTCCCTGAGGAAGGAGACAGTTCTCCAAATGCTTTCGCACTATAAAATATGCTGAAACAATCATCAATCTTGTCCTCAGCTTTCTGTATTGCCATTGATGTCTCTATATTTTGTTTAGAGTGATATTCTCCAGGCCAGTTGAGGGATTTAAACCACTAATCTTACAGCCCACTTTTGTCATCTGGAGAATTGAGCATAAGGAGCTCAGGATCTCTTTTTGCCTGACTTGATGTATGGTTGGCGTAATTTCCTCCCTGCTCATTTCTCAACATTTCCTTGTGTTGAAAGTAGGCCAGTGTGATGTATTTCAACTGTGATAAATGTTGGTAACTGAGCTTGTATGAAGTTAACCAACAACGCAGTTCCTCATTCACTCTGACACAGCCAGTCAATATTAGTCTTGGCTCATCAAATGACCCTCATAATGAGGTCAGTATGCAAACGTGAGTCAAGGTTCAAGGTTTTTTCCTTATCACTAAACCATTTTGTTTCTTTTGTTTAAGTTGTAAATGGTTATTGCAACTGCCAAAGTAATATACTTTACTAATTTCTAAGGAATTGGATTAGCGCCGTTTTCTACATCCAAATACATTACCACATTGACCTATAAGTTGGTTATATTTAAAGAATAACGTCAATAATAACTTGTTCCTTTTTATGAAAAATGGCAAGACATGTGTAACTCTGGAGTTTTTTCAAATAAAATAAAATAAAATAAAGAAATTAAAAGCTGATGTAATGAAACCGATTTATAGAATGACATTTGTTATTTTAAAAGAAATCTACAGCTCAATTTTAAAATGTATGAACGCTTACCAACAGTACGGCTATATTAAATTCCCCAAGTTTTAAACGGAGTTCTGAATGGATCCACATATGCCAATAATTGAACAGCAATTTAACCAACAAAAGTAACAACAATGATGAATTTCAATTTGACGCTAAACATGTACACCGTACACCACCTAAGCTAAATGATGGAACAGCGTTTGCTAATGTGAATATATTATTGCATCAAAACAACAATAACGTTACGTTGCCTCTCAGCGGCTGACTCACCTGCTTGAATCGGGAGTGCAGTATAAAGTAGCACGACTAATCCAGATAGTCCTGTTATTAAAACATATTAATTAATGAATAACTGTACTTCCCGCTGGATGGTCACTTATCTTGCAGGTGAATAAGCCAGCGGCACTACCAGGACACCATCACTGCGCAGGCTAGTAGACAGCTGCTACATTGTCGCTGCTACTTAAGCTAGCGATCTTGTCTTTTGATGCCTTCAGGTGCTCCTCGTAACCGTAAAAGCCTAGCGCTGTTGACTGTAAATCATAAGGCCCATAATTTAAATTACCATAACAAACCACAATCGTATGTTTTAACATGAAAGCAGATTATGGCCAGTGTAAACTCTATTCTGCCTTTAAAACTCTAATAAAAACTTGCGAGTAAAAAAAAAAATTATTAACGTCTGACCATAAAGGAATTACCTTAAATCGAATCAGTAGATAATGTCACTTGATCCTAAAAGACACAACAGAAGATGTAGCACACTTGTGTATGCCCCCTCCGCGGACTGGATCTGCCCCGGATCCTCTGCCCCAGTGCCCTGTCAGCCTTGGACCTCTGCCACCAGCGTTTGTCAGAAAGTTGAGCCCCAACCCTGCTGGTATTTTTACAGGCCAAGGTTGCACTTATCTTTCAATGTGCTGTTTGCCATCTGATCAGGACACATAATTTCCATACACAGTATGTGATTTTATTAGTTTACACTGTGAGTTGATAAGATAGATCGTGGAGATGACCTGACTGAAGTTAGCGAAGAAATCTATTATTCGGCACAAGGGGGGAAGCCGAGCCTTCCCACCTTCCATATGATTATTTGGCCTCTTAAACTATTAATAAAAAATAAAACTACTAATTAAAGTTATTCTATATCTATATTATTGTTGTTCTTTTCTTCTCATTCTTGTTATCATTATTATTATTATTATTATTATTATTATTATTATTATTATTATTATTATTACTATTATTATCAAAGACTCTCTGTTGGTTTAAAAGATGGCTGTAAAATATTTGTAGTTGCTCTATTACAAAGAATTTATCAGTAATACACATGTAATCCCACACACGATTACAGAATTTTATGGGTTTAATGAGTTTGGTTTTCAAATTAAGATTTGACCTTATCAGTTATATTGAATGTATAAAAAAATAAGTGAAAATGTGACATGATCAATACTACAAAAACTGTTGGAAAGATATTGGTGTGTGGGAACATAAAATATGTCTTTCCTTTACTTTTGAAATCTTTTAGAATTTTTTTTAAGAGGTGGGAGTGGATAAATCTAGAAAACAAACGATGAGCCTTAAACACGTGAACAGAGAAATGTAATGAGCTGTACATGTGTAGTTAGTGTTGATCGTGCGTATTCGAATTTAAGACACTGATATTTCCTACAGTTTTAAAGGCAACAAAGGCCCTCCTTGTCCTTTGCTGTACTGTAGCGCTCTAGCAACAACGGCTTTGCTCGGAACCTTCTTTGACTGATACTTGTTCCTGCACGATCAATTTTCTAGCAGGACACGAATGGACGACGGGAAGCTTGAGTTCTTGTTTTGTGGTACTAAAGATGCCAGGGCTGTCAGAAACAGAGCGTGCTGGATGTATGAAGATACTGAAGTTAATGTCAAAAGGTGACTTATTGTCACTTAGTGACACTGTCACGAATAAGATGATAGCGGTGGAAAATAATAGAGGTATGTTTTTAATTTGTACCAGATAGCAACAGAATTCTGAAATACCAAAACAAAATAGACCGTAGTAAGAGGAAGAAAGGTGCCTGGACCAACTCTTAAATGTTTAAGTTTTAAGAAAATGAAGCTATAAAGGTCATAAAAGTCTCTGTAGGACTTCAGCCAATCACAAAAATATCTCAGTCATGTACTAAAATACATGTTGCACGGTTACCAAGCGTGAGCTTATGCCAAAACCGGGATTTCTGCTGCTGTTTTATTTCTGCCTGCTGGAAATTATGTTCAGATAATGACACCATAAAATAATCTCGTGCCTGACGTTCATCTGTTCATACAGAGGCTATGGAAACAATCCTGTCCTTCAGTAAAAATGCCGAGGAACTCCTGAGAAGGAAGAAGGTTCAGCGTGACCTCATTTTCAAGTACCTGGCCAAAGAGGGCGTGGCGATGCCTCCCAACAGCGAGAAACATCAGCTGGTGAAGAGGACGCTGGAGCTTTGGTCGTCAGGGAAGGTACAGGGTTGAATATATGGAGAAAACCTATAGATCAGATGGTGACATTTAGCCTTGGATGGATGGATGGTACAACCATGTATTAAGGCAGAATAGAGGATAGATAACTTGAAGGCCGCTTGGAATACTATGAAAACCATAATTTCTTAAATCAGGTGTTAACAGTTCATCACTCATTTTTAACACTTAACATTTAACATTTAACATTTTTAACTAAAGTACATACAGCTGTCAAAAGGTTATTGTAGTCTGCATGGTAAATTACTAGTTTTCAGAGAATTTTAAATGACTCAATACTCATGGACCAGACATCGGTACTTTTGAAATAATTCACAAACATTACTAGCAAGGTGGAGGATGCCCTGATCCCTCAGCTCCAATCTTTTTATATGTGAGATACCGTCCAGCTCATACTGGCTGAAAATCTTTTAGGTGTTAGATTCTTCAGCAGATTTTCAACTGAAAATGCAAGCAATAACTTCTCATTCATTTAAGGCCGTGGTTGATGAAGGCCTTCAAGGAGAGGCGGATGAGACCAGACAGAGACGGCCCACAGAAACACCATCTGATACCACGGACTTGAAGGTTGAGATGGGCTTTGACCCACAGGCCCTTGGCCAACAGTTCTGCCAGTGGTTCTTCAAGCTCTTGAACAGTCAGAACCCCTCACTGGGGCAACAGCCTCAGGACTGGGGACAACAGCACTTCTGGTCAGATGCAAAGCTACGTCTCCTCTCCAAGTAAGAACATCATTAACAGTTGGATGTGAACATGATTTAAATTAACCGTCAACATGGGGGCTACTGATATTGATTTGATTGTGTTTGCTTTTCATTGTCCAGATCAAATGGAGTTTAGCTCAGTTTTTGTTTATTATGAATTGGCTTGAAGGATTGTATTATAGGGAGTAATGTGTTTGATCTCTGCTGAATAATGAAACATGGAAAGTGTATTGAGGTTAAAGATGTTCAACATTGGCTTTTAACTTAATCATTTCCTATATTAATTGTATGGATTTGTAGCATTTTCAATTTTCACTTCATTCCAGCAGAACTACAAACTTTTATGTACATAAAAACTCAGAACCACAGAAACATTCAACACACAGCTACAGTTAACTGAGGGAAAACAAACTCTGCTGACTGAGCTGCATCTGTCTTTCTCAGAGCTGGCAGTGAACAGATGGATGAGTTCCTGGGTGCTGAACTGGTCAGCCTTCGTCTCCTAGCCTTGACCAAGGAAGAACGCCTCCTTCTCAGCCCCAACCTGGAGCCCCATGGCCTCAGGACCCTTGCCTCCCCCCATGGTTTGGTGCTGGTGGCCGTGGCTGGGACCATCCACAGAGATGCAGCCTGCCTAGGCGTCTTTGAGCAAATATTTGGCCTCATCCGCTCCCCACTGGAAAATAACAGCTGGAAAATTAAATTTGTCAACCTTAAGATCAGAGGGCAGGATGCTCTGGGCGGGACAGAGGTGGCAGCGCCTGCCTTGACTTATAACTCCAGTGAACTGCAGCTCCTCTGCAGTGGATGACACTCTTTTCTCTTTTCTCTCTTTCTTTACTCTCTTGATGCATCACTCATCTAACTTGCCCAACACATTTTTTTCAGAAACTGGGGCTAGCAGCTTTACTGGCACAAACCCCTCCTAACATATGTATAGCTGCCAGGTCGGGTTGTACAGGTAGGTGGACACTGTTGCATCTAAATCTGCTTTGGAGGCATATTGGTGATGTAACATAAAAACATGACGGATCTTGAGGAAAGGATTCCTCAAGTCTCTGCCGCTTTTTGTCGGGGAAACTTTTTGCTTCAGTTATACTGTACCTTAATGCAAAACATATTGTGCTTTGGTGGTCTGTGCCTTTTGCAAGATGAAATATAAATACGGACATGCTCTTGTAAATATATAGAATATAAAGATTATATTAACACTTGTGTACAGTTGTGCTCTATGTATCTAAAATTGAAGCTGCTCTTTAAGGCATTGCTTTATGCCAGTGTATGATTGTTACACATTTAATATCAATATTTATCTTCTCAGTTCCACAGTTATATGACATTTCTTTGATCTTCAGAACATACAGAAATGTAGGAGTAGGGCAGAATTAGGAAGGTACTCATCACAGGAAACAGTAGCCTTGTAGCTCTCTCAATGGTCTTCAAAATGTATGAATACATATAGATATAGATTGTTTTTAAGGGCAAAAGCTACTATTTTGTGCCAGTCGTTAATATCCACACATTTGATCATTTCCATGCCATTTAAACAGGTTAGATTACACGTGTTATTATGGACTGACAGCCTCCCACACCACTCTCCAATAATTTCAGACATCTCATATAAAAATGAACATATTTAGTAGCTTTGGTCAAGAAGAAAACCTCAATCACATCTGGAGTGACTGTCAATTTCTTTTAGTTTTCTGCTCTCCAAAATGGCGTATAACATGCATACCATATGTATGGGTCCAGCCCTGCTCTAAACGTTTCAGAGTCTGCATTTTTGCTGGTAGGAATGAAGACAACAGCAGGTTTCCACTCCTCGGTGCAGTACAGGAGGTCCAGCCTCATCTATTGTACTTTCAGATAGCCCAGCGTGATGAGGGTAAGATTCAGGAGTCAGGGGAGGATCTAGCCTCTTCATCATTAACACAGAACCTCAGCATACTGTAAAACAGCTGAGCAATAACCACTGAGAGGCCTTGACTGACTCCATTAGTTTTGGAAATACAAGATTTATCCCCAAAGCAGCTTTTCCTTCCTCACTAGCTGGTATTTTTAGCTACATTTCAACTGCACAATACAGCATTTTAACCGACATGCTATATGGCCCTATTAAAGCGACAAAACTAAATAATTCATTTACAATACATTCCACAAGCTTCAAATGGACTCCTTATTAATGAAATGGCTCTGGTTTTCCATCGATTCTACTCTGTCATCCTACTCGGGGCACATAGGGTCTGGTGGGGCAGAGAATATGCCAGTATGACTCTGTGGCTTTGGTGGGAAATGCTACATGTGGGAAATTATTCTTGGCAGTCGCTTTCAAAGGCCCCTGGAATAGTTAATATCTGTGACTGTATGGGTCGGAGCCGCATGGCCCTTTGTGCTTTACTGGGCCATAGTTGTGGTGAGAGGAAACCACTGCAGCCATTGATCTCAGCCTGTTCACCTCTCAGAAAGAATAATAACAAGCTGCTCGCCTTCTGTCTTTATGGCACTTGGCCTCTTTGTGTTTTAATAAGCGGTTTGGCCACGGGTACAGCGCTGACGCACGGGTTAAAAAATACCACTGCAGTGGCGTCTGGTGATGGTTTTGACTCCGAAGAGTTTTTTTTTTTTTTTTTTTTTCTTCCCCTCTTCTAATAGGGAAGTGTGTTTCTCATAAAGAAACATGCTAAAACTTAAATCCACGGCTCTTTGAAATAGCTTATGGGTGGTGAACCATGGAGACTGCTGCTTTAATTATCAATCCATTTTTTTCCACCTCTTACTTTGATTGTGACTGATTGGATGTTAGTTTTGCTCTGAGAAACAGCCTCATTAGTTATCAAAGATTACTTTATTAAACGCTTCATGCTACAACCATTTTTCACTCTCTGACAATCTGATGGCTTTACAGATCCATTAATGCCAAACTGTATTTTTTTTTTTCAAATTTATTTCAACAGCACTGATTCTAAAAGTGGGTCTTTAGGACACCCAGGGCTTTACCAGGGATTTTAAGGAGTCCTTGAAGTAGTTCCAGTCATTTGTTGCAAAATAAGGAATAATCTCATCTTGATATTTTGGAATGACACATATTTATACAAAAAAAAAAAAATACTGTGCTAATATCTTTTAATATTTGGTCAGTGATAAGTCAACGTGACTTGACCTCATGACAACATGAGGCCAGAAGAGGGCAGACAAGCTACACCACAGAGGGGAAAGACTTTGAAGCCCGGCCAAGAAAAGAAGAGGGGGAAAAAATCCTTTTAACACTATTACGTGATGAAACTCATCAATTCCTAAGAGCAATATGAGTGAGCTGATGTTACCGGGCAATTTCTATCTGGCCACAGCCATGAGGAAAACTGTAAATTTTTCCAGTTTGAATTGTCCTCCATTAAAGTAATGGGGTTCTAAAAGAGAGACACGTTAAACTGTTGCCTTTCACAGGCACAAGAGCACGTATTTCACAAGTTATTGAAGTGTCAGTAATTTATCGGTACCTGTGACGGCATCAGAGACAGCTTTAACACAATGCTCTGTGCAGTCTGTATTCTCTGGACAATAAAGAGCAGGATTTATGAATGGGAAGAGAATCAATCAATAGGCAATGATATTTCTCCTGCTGACAAAACATGTTAGGTGGAGAATTCAATCAAAGTTTGACAGAGTTGTTTTGTCATTTTGTTGGACTTGCCCTCCAACCCAGCAGTGTTTCATAAACCAGTACACACTAAAACTGCACTGAAACAACCACATAACTCGTGGTGGAGGGAATGAGGTCAACAGTGTTTGGCATTGGTGTTAAAGCCACAATCCACAATTCTCCAACCTTATACTTTATCCCTTGCTGAGGAGGAGGTTACATTTTTACTTTTCGTTCAGTTTTATTTTTTGTCGTGTTGGGATTTGAATTGGCCCACTTCTCTACTTCTACATAAACAGGTTAATTATCTTACATTTTAAGTTGATTTGAACAAAAACAGTGAGTCCAAACATCTCTTTTTTTTTTTTACAGTACTCGAAGAGAAAGACATTACATCACAAAATCTTATATAGTCACCTCTTGCCACAAAGCAATTTCCTGGAAAGGTCTACTTAGACTCCAGATGCAAGTAAAGTACTAACATTTACAATTTAAGGAATGAGTTCAACCACATTGTACTATGTGTAGAATCGGGTTTGGCCTCATGTTTGTTTGACCTTACATGACCTTTAAGGCCTTGTTGGGAGTGGGCCTGAGCCCTGTGTGCATCACAGATCTCCCCTAAAGCATCTCTCTTCATTACATCCCCCGATGTCTGAGCTGACATCATCGTTCCGTTTCAACACAAATTGGTTTGGACCGACGAGGCAGCCGTCACAGTTCATATCAGCCCTTCTCTTGGCCTGGCGGTGTATCCTTACACATGCATCATTATCTCACGTAAACAGTGGAAATGCGAGACCGCCGGGGGAACCAACGCCATTCAGAGCAACAAAGCCAGGGCTGAGTGAAAAGATCCTGGGCGGTGACACTCTCGTTTAGCATCAATTAAAGAAAACAACAAGCAGAGCCGTTTCTGAAGGCAGCTGGGTCCAATGTGTTTATTTATACTGAAGCAAATATGTATGCTTGAAGGAATGCATGCCTCCAAGGATGTTTCAATCAGAAAAACATGGAGGGAACATGGGTAACAAAAACGTCCTTCACATTGAGATGTACTTGAGTTGAGCTTGCGCACAATACCCTCCCCCCATCTCTCTCTCTCTCTCTCTCTATGTTTATCTCTCTACATTCCACTGTCTCTCTCTCTCTCACATATAGTGGCCCTACTGTGCAGCTTTGCACTGCGTCCCTTTCGTATGCAGCGCAGGGGCCCCCGGTGAGGGCCTTTCCCTTGGCTCTTGAACTAAACAGAGAAGATGGTGTTATCTGAACGCTGCCAGGAGGTTGTCAGCTCGTATTGGGCCCGAGCTGACCGAGTGGCCGGTTGGCGGATGCGTGTCGATGCCAGGCTCACAGTGCCTTCCCTCCGTGGACATCTGCTGTGTGTGGAAAAACTGTGTAGTTTGCCTGTGGTTGCATCTTAATCCTCCATCTCTTCGGCCCCAGCCATGCCTGGCCGAGCAAACCAGCAGCTCTGCTCGCCTTGCTTGTATTAATTGCCCTTGCCTGGCTCGCTGTTTGCTTCTGATTACACTCATTAATTTCAATTCCCTGGGAAGCCACCACCACCATAGCTGCCTTTAGACAGCCACACACACATACAGTACACAAACGTGCATTGACAGGCATAAATGCATATTGTGAGGGACATAGCCTTGCATTTTATGCACAGTGTGAAATATTCAACATTCTTTTAAATTGATTTCATTTGTCTGAACATTCATTCAGCACACCCAAATATTGCTTCAAAATTAGGGGCAGGCAGCTATAGAATAACTACACCTGGGGGAGGGGTGCTCTAAATATTACACTCCATATCTGTCATCTTGAATATTTTTTAATGCATTTTTCCTGTATCATATACACAGATGCAAACACATCATCCTCTGTGTGATCAGTGGCTGGCCATGTGTATGTCATTAGCAGCTGTGGTCTGTGTCTGTATCTACCCTGGCGGTTCTCTCTTTGTAAAGAAGGGGACAAGAAGAAAGTTGCTCTGACCTGCTGGTCATAAGTCAGTGTCCTCATCCCAGCAGGTGGAACACATCTGGTAAAATACCAACATCTGCGCCGGCAGGGTGGCCTCGTAATTATAGCCGTGCTACAGACTTTGTTCAGAATTGGTAGGAGAAATCAATGTCAAGCCATATTATTAACTTTGTCTCATTAAATTTTCAAGCTCATACGCAAACATTTCCACTCAGCAAATGTAACATAATTAGCTGATGTACAGCAGCTTAGTGGCGAAACCGATGACAGAACCAGATATTTTAAATCCTGTACGTTGCTAATGAACAAACATGAAACTAACTGTGAGTGTGTGTATTCATCTGCAACGCAGAAAAATATCTGGCAATTTGAATATGTAACATAGGAACACTGGCACTCGAGCCAGGATAACACATTAAAGTCGCACGCAGTGTGGCTGCCTGGAGGAGTGTGTGTGTGTGTGTGTATATCCACTGAAATGTTCACAGGATGTATTTATCATCCACAGGACTATCATCAGCTTGTAGGTTTTTAGTCCTTTAAAGTTGAGAGCGATGTACCAAGTGCTGCTACTCCTCCTCAGCAGCCACTAAGCCGACCCAAGGAGCAGTAAAACCCTGTCGTAATACCAAGCTGTGTGGCCTCTTGCCTCTGTCAACCTATCACCTCAGAACCTGGGATTTTCTGGGAAAGCGGGGCTTCTGGACTGACTCATCAGACATCTGTACCTTAAAGGTCCTCATGGGGGCGTCACCCTGAGGGTCACTGCCCTGGGCTGTGATTTGACGGCCAGGCACAAATAAAAACCCCTGAAGCTTGACAACTTCCTCGCTGAGCCCGCGTAACCCAATTAGCCAACCAGTCCTCAGTCGGAGAAAATGAAAACATTCCGGACGCGAACTCCCAGGACGGCTGTATTCGTTTATTAAATCCACTGCTTGTTTCACCGTCTTCCTGAGATTTTCTAGGCCTGATTTTAATGGTTCACCGAGGAGTGACTCAACAACTCAATGTCATGCCAATGGATTGGGAATGTGCTGTACTCCTGGCTGCACCGAATCCTGCAGACAAGCCAGAGTGCTTCACAGCATAATGTTAACTTTATGTTATCTTTTTAATGGACATCCAGGTAATGAACACTGACTGCATCAGCTGTGTAGGTGCTAAAAGTCTACATTACTCAGTGGGCAGGGTAGGCTGTGGGGCTGAAGATACTGGAGGGTGAAAGCAAAGAGAAGGGTATGCGCTTAAGAAGGTCATATTGATTGATGAAGTACCCTGTGGATTGGGCTGTGGGTTGCTCAGCCCCCATAGAGTGTTTGTTCTGGGTTACCAGACTGCAGCCTGAAGGCCCTAAACAACACAGACAGGCAGAGAAAGACAGTGAAATCAATGACTGTCTCATACTGGGGTCTTTTGGGTTCTTCCCAATCATCCAAAGTGGCTCCCTTGGCTCCTACCTCCACTGAAAAAATAGCATTATTTGTTAAAGATGCTAGAGTTCAGAGAGGGTTGGAAAGCACCTCCTGCACTAAAACAGCAATCGATGACTGAAGAAAGATCCATTTCTCTCAAAAATAAAGGCATTCCGGCACTATAAAGCCACTCGCAGACGAAAATACCACAAATTTGCAGCATGTGAAAGATGAGGATGATGAGGAAAGCATATAAGGAAGGCTACATTTGCCTATTGAGACCAGGCCCCTTGTGTCTTCTCATTCCCTTGTGGATTTCTGACAGAGCCAGATAGGCCTCCTCACCACTGACAGCCAAATGTCCTCATCCATCCTCATCCAAGAGGCCCGCAGGCGTCATCAACCCCGTCTAGATTTCCCCCGACGAATCCCCATAGCAGAGATGTCTTGCCCCCAGCCCCGCAAAGCGATGGAGCTGGGAGTATCCCCGCGGAGCCTCTGTCAATATGTCCTCATCGTCATAGCTGCCAGTTGGCAGCATACTGTAGTAACCCGCTGCAGATGTGTCAGCAAAATAGCCTCCACTTTATTATTTCTTTCCACTGAATATCCATTGCAGTATACAAACTTCTCTATTCACCCGTTAGGTCATAACTCAAGCAGCCCATGATGTGCCGCCCATTCCTGTGATGGAGAGATATTTGTGATGATGTACAGAGATGTGGGGGAGCGTTTGTTTTGTGCAAGAGGCCGAGTAAGCACTTCTGGTCCTACCTGGCTGTGCTGACGACACAAGTTTAGCCGGTTTGGAGAACAAACTGACCATCTCATAGGATGGTACACCTTTGATAGAAATGTAGCTTATGAATTATTTTATCTTTGGAGCTGCAATGTGAAGCTTTGGCTATAAAGGAAAAGTCGCCTCTTTGTTACAGAAGAGCAGTTATTCCTAAAATAAAAAGCTTATAAGAAAAGGAAAACATTTATGAAAGGACACCTACAGAAGCATCCACCCCATGGACCTCTAACGTCACCATCCAGACCTCCATAGGAGCCTCTTAAGAGTTGCAACATTAGTCCACAACAGTACCATCATACAGAATTTAACAATATTTATTCATTTGGACCGGAAAGTGCACTGTAAATACCAAGCACTATGCTAAAAGGCAGGAAATTACAGCAGTATCATAGCCATTTGGAGAACAGAATCATACACAGTAGAACATTTGTGGGCTTCATATCATCAGGCTTCAGATGGCAATTGTCTATACTGCATTTAGTGAGGGTCATAGAGACGGCGACACAGGAAAAAAGGGACAAATAGAGAAAGAGGAGAGGCAAACGGAGAACAAGCGACAGCTGACTTCTCCCCGCAGAGCGCGTAGCAGTATGTCCTTTCCTAGCAAATTACGGGAAATTGCAACTTTGCAGCTATTGCAATGAATTTATTCTGCGTGTCAGGGAGGAGAGCAGAACAAGTCTCCGCATGTTGTCGTGACCTTCCCAAGGCTGTAATGTAATGCACAGCTAATAGGGGACAAGATGACTCTGAGATTTCATTTCAGGAGCAGCAGCGGTAATGGCAGAGATGATGATCATGACTGCATTACATGCAATTGGATTTAAAACATTTGAGATATTTTGTTTACTTCCCATGAGATGCCACTAAATATTTTCTCCTGGCTTTGGGGCAAGAAGCTTTAACTTTCCAACAGTGACTTATATAGGATTATGTTTATATTGAGTCTAGCACACAGGATTATGGGTTGAGGGAGTCATGTGCTGCATGTGAGGTGATGTGTGTGACCTTTGACCGAGGAATGTTTTTCATAGGCGGGTCATCCATCTTCATTTTCTCCTGGTGGTTACTGTGCGTACAGCATTAATTCAAACAGCTCGAGGTGTTTGGATAGCTCGCTCCATCGGAGCCGACACACCCAAGCTGTCTGAAATGACGTCCATCAGTCAGATTTGTTTCAATAAGGGATCAGGTTAACTTCATGTTATCACTTACTGTAATTGAACTTTCAACAGGTCACATTCTTCAGCTGCATAAAGTATGGAAACAGGCTTTTCAGGAATGATTTCAGGGATGTGGAGGTACCATAGAAAACATTCAAGTTCTCTATATTTTTACTAAACATATCAACCAAATACACATCAGAAAAAAAGGGAATTTAGTTCCTACTAAATTTGTAACTGTATGCATTTCCCCGCTTTCGCTTTTTCAATCTTCACCTTTGTCAACAACATTAGGATTTAAATGTAAATTTAAATAAACCAAGTGCAATAACCTGTAGAAAAAAACAGATGTCCAATCTATATAAAACAAATTCAAATATCAGTGACAGCAAACTAACTAACAAGGTAGATAAATCAATTATAATCTGATGAGTGATTTTGCAGTCTGCTTTAGCAAGGCCAGCGACCAATAACAAAATAACAAACACAACAACAAAAAAGTGAATTCTGCTGGCAGCTGTTGAGTGAAAACATCTGCGAATTGCATTGGATGTTCTGAAAAATGACACGTGGAAACGGCTCTTTGCTGGTCGAACAGAGGAACCGCTGTCTGCTGTGTTTTTTCTCTCCGTTTGTCTGATTAAAAAAAATCTGCTGTCCTTCCTGCCTCTATAAATCCTAAGACACTAACAAAGCGAAGGAGCATTCAAATCAGCGTGTTCCAGCAGCAGTCGATGGCCGGCCTCTCAAGGACGCTGATTGACATTTTATACAGCGCCTGCAGTTTAGTGGTATTGATGACATTCAGTTTAATTGTATATTCTTTTAATAAGGATGCTGGCTGATGCCTGGTGCTTTCAAAGTGCTCTTTAAGAGACAGCGAGATGCAGAGGAAGGGAAGGAGATACAAAGAAGGTCGGGATTAAGTGATGTGCTTCTCTAAAGCAATTATTTTGAGACACTTGGCTGAGTAAACACAGTTGAACAATGGCACAATTTTATTATTGGGCTCCATACATTAGAGTTGTTATGAAACAATGACTGTGAGTTCAAAGTGCTTACTGTTACCTTTAATTAAAGGGTGATACATCCACATCTGTTGACACTGATATAATTGACAAAATTGTAAGATCACAGATCACAGAAGTCTACAGCCCACACACACGAGCATGCCTTCACCACAGCCCACAGCCACCGTCAATTTTTTTTTGTTTCAAGGAACTTTTGCCTTGAGTTTGGACTTCAGCTGGTAAAAAAAAAAAAACAATCTGTGACCTTAAGGTCATGTGATGGTTTTGGCCAGTCAGAAATGTCCCAATCCAGGGACCCTAAAATACAAAGTCAGTCTTAACACTGTTCACCCCAGTGTGGATGTGAACACCTCACGGCCTTACAGCAAAGCCAGAAGTTAGCACTTTAAATCTACAGTAAGAAAACACAGTTAAAATGATGATAACAACAGTGCCTGTTGAGCTCTAAAACTTTACACTCTGTTTACGTTGGATGGTACAGACATCTACTGTCCTTAGAAAAAACTCTAAAAGTGTCAAAAGGCAACTTTGTCCTCCTTTGACTTTTCAATCAGGCCTGGGGTGCAGCATCTATTCCCAGTCATGTTTTATTAATCCATCTGCATCCCCACAAACTAGGCCAGTCTCACAGAGACCAGACTATCCACTTGTCTTTTGTACAGATGGTATTACTGTTTTTTTTTTTTTCTTCCAGTTTTTATACTCGGGTCAAATGCACAGAACAGTACTCATTTCAGTTTTGTAATGAGAACTGTATTTCTGGGGGACAAGGAGCAGCAAAGAGTGGTCTGCAATGCACAATGTGTGACTGAATGTCTCTGCTGTACGTGTGCGCATTGTGTCAATGTGACGATGCACTTGCAGTTCAGGACACAGGAAGGGGCAAAAAGAGTTTGCAATGAGTTTGTTCTTCTGATGCTCTCGTGTCCAAAAAACTGTGAAAGGCTGCTTGAATTTATAAGAGTCTTCATTGCTCTCTCCACAGCCATCCCCTTTATAAATGCCACCGGGCATGCACTTAGTCTAGACACTCGACCACACAAGGCGACATTGGTTGCCTCCAGTCTTAAGACACTGCCATCTGTGTGTGTGTGTGTGTGTGTGTGTGTGTGTGTGTGCTGCTGTGTTTGTGTATATCAAGCTACTTACACGAAAGGAAAAAGAGATTCATATGCCACACATGTGCACCACGTGGCTCTGACAGACAGAGAGAGAGACCCCCCTCCCCATGGGTACAAGGAATCTGTGGCAGACAGTGTCACCCGCCCTGGCTACTGCTTTAATTAAAGCCCTAATGATAGGCTTTCAACTGAGAAGCAACTTATCATCGCACATAATCGCTCGGCGCTAGTTAGTGCTGGCAGAATTGCAACCATCTGCTCCGCTAAGAACACATTCTGATCATTCTTTATATAGCACTAGTAGTTAACGTACGGTATCTATATTAGGAGACCCCCATTATGTGAAAGTCTGTTTAAACATTGTACATTAATGGGACACATCTGTGTTACAGCCGCTTGGATCAGCAACGTAGTTGATTGGCCAAAAATGTTCTTTTTAGGATATTATCAAGATGATTTGGAATATGCTGTAGGTGAAAGGTGATACCGGTCATGTCAAGTTTTCACAGCTTTTTTAAAGTTGCTTATTTTCTTCATCCTCATGCAGCAGTTGATTAGTTCTCATCATTCGGATTCCAAGTCTGGAAAAAGTCCTGTATGTGCCAACTGTGTGTAGTTTCACAGACAAAATGTAAAATACGAAAAATATTTTTAAGCTGAGATCTGTACTTCTGCGGTACTCCTGCACATTGTCATTAACTACACAGCAAAGAGGTTGTTGTGACAAGACTAGGCGCAACTCAACAAGCCAGTCTGCAGTATACATAAACACATACGCAGCTTTGTGTGTTTCCAAGAAATAGTCTGGAGCAAACAAAGCCAGGCTCGCTGTTTCACCCTGTTTCCAGTCTTTGATGTTAGCAAGCTGCTGGCGGTAGCTGTTGCCACAGCGAGTGTTATCGATCTTTTCGCGTGACTCTCAGCAAGAAAGCGGTGAAATGAATTTCCCAAAATGCTTAACTGTTCCTTTAACCCTCACCAAGGCCTTTGTTGTGCTTTTATTAATTTAGTTTGTCTGAGTATATATGGTATGTGTGTATGGTAGACCTGATAAAAGATAAAAACACTTACAGCAAAACGAAAAACTGTCTTGTTTACAAAGACATATCACAAGTTTGGCTTGTGAGGAATATCTGTAAGCTGGATATCTGACGGATTTTCAGACTGAACGTATGGTGAGCAAATGAAAGAGGCAGTGAATTACAACCACACAACATGCTGCATAAACACAACATTAGATTTGATCTACGGCGTGAGAGAAACACTGCTGCCGTGTGTTTGAAAATCTCCATTTCTTCGGGCAGTTGCATTCATTTCTGCAAGGTTTTAATAATCTATTGTTTTCTTAACGGTATGATTTGTTGACATAAACCAAATGACTAATTTACAACAGACTGTTTTCACACTTTCATTACAGTGTTTTACTTTGCGTGCAAGATTTACTTCCAACGGATCAATCTGAGGTCAAATAAGAAGCACTTAGGGATTATTTACTAGCTCTGAGACACAGTCATAGTCTATCTGACAGAAAAGCTGCACCCCGAGAGCTGATGTAATTCTCCTCCATGTTGGGTGCCTCAAATGCTCTGCTGATAGAAAAAGCTTTGGCACGGCAAAGTGATGAGAGCAGCTTGCCGCCCCTGATGTAAATCCTGCCTCTGTTCACTGAAGAGTTCCTGATCAAAGGAAGGAGAAGGAGATGGAGGGCCGCACGGAAAGACATCAAGTAAAAAGAAAGTTGCAGAGTTGCAAAGCTGAGTCACTGTAGGTGTGTGTCTCAAGTGTTTTGTGGGGTTAATAGTGTGTGTGGGGGAGTTTAATGTAGGGGTCCGATGGCCTGCATTAAGCTGAAAACATTATCATTTTTTGGTTATTGATGCCATTCTTCATATTAGTTCAGGTCATTTTTCAGGGTCTTTTCATTGTGCCTGTAAAATGATTTAGGTGCTAATTAAGCTCCAAACCCCGACCTTTAAAATTCTCTCATGGTGAAATAAACTTCTTTTACCTTGCCTCTTATTCTCTTTGTTTGTCTTACTTTCGCAAATTTACCTGGAATGCTTTCAAGTTCACCCTCTGGTGCAACATCTCTGTGTATCTCCTGCCTCCAGCTGAAAGTGAACAGAGGATGACACAACAACACTGTCTGTGGTGTTTGACAACCTCTCCCTGCGGGGCTCTTTAATGATACATGCTTCATTAACTGGCTATCTGTTATCATTCTGCATCTCTCCTTTGAAGGGGATAAGAAAGGTGGAGGGCTATGTGGCAATAATCAATTTTCCTTTTAACACAACAGCAGCATTTTTTTTTTTGTATCAAGCTGAAGAGAATAAGATTCAACAAAGCAAACTTTTGGACCCCAATTCAGGTTAATGGGTCCCAGTATTTTAAAAGTGTGCCTGTCAAGTACAGATTTACACTCCTTATCACAACATAGTGACAGAAAACGGTTCACA
Source organism: Seriola aureovittata (assembly GCF_021018895.1). Classification (NCBI taxonomy): domain Eukaryota; kingdom Metazoa; phylum Chordata; class Actinopteri; order Carangiformes; family Carangidae; genus Seriola; species Seriola aureovittata. The sequence continues at coordinate 18,136,048 of NC_079374.1, forward strand.
ACTCTTTATGGTGCTGTAAAGAACTCTATTGGAGGTTTTCTTTACTTCCTTCCCAAGTAGTTCTATATAATCTTTATGGTGCTGTAAGGAAACAATTAAAATACTAACCACCACCAAGTCTCACACTGACAGACCTATGTCCACAAAATGCTTTGGTGCTGTGCCAGAGTAGATTGCGTTTTCTTTTCTTTCTTTCTTTCTTTTTTCTTTTGCACTGGTTGTATTTTTTAAAGAGTAACTCAAGTTAAATAAGTGCTGATTCACTTACCTCCTCTTGTTAAATCTGACAAGTCTGATGCCCCCAGCCTCACCGCTGGCTGAACAAACAGGCAGAACCAACAGTGAAGTCAAGGTGAGGATCATTTTCAAATATCACAAGGTAAACACTGGCATGAGTTTGGATCAGCAACAGAAAACTTTTACAAGATGAAGGATAGAAGTATCAGGGTCTGAGTATCACAATCGAAGCAAAAAAACCTGCATCTACTTATTAGAATGTACTATTTCAGGTATTCTCTCCTGAGTCAAGTCAATGCGAGTCAAATGGTGTATTAAAGGAGTGATAGTCTAGGCTTTCTTTCGTATTAATAATTACATTTTCAAATTGTCAATTGTGTGTGTGTGTTTTTTTTTTTTCATTAGTCGGCACAAACCTGTTGCTGCACCTGTTGCCACACCTGCCTCTGTCATTCCGCGTGTTGTCATTGTTTACTGCGCCCTGCTGTCTTCTTCTCTCCGAGTTTGATGTCAGACTGGGACACTTATAGCGTCATTATCCTGCTCACGTCAGTCCTGGAAGAATCACATCTCTAGTACGTACGACATCCGCGGTACTTTGTAGAAAAATAAGTACCGTCACATTTTCAGAATTTCGGGCATGGGCTTGGTGCTGAAGTATCAGTTCTTGTGACGCCTTTGGTACCAAACAGAGCTAGAGATGTCTGTGAGACAGTCGTGTTTCTGTGAGATATACCAGCAGAGCACAGAGCAGCAGAGTGTATTGACATGTGGATTCTTGATGGCTTTCATATCATTTTCATAAGGCTCACTGAGCTTTAATCACTTTCTGGAGCCGTGACTGCGCTCTGTGCCTCAGCTGTAGGAAACAGCTGTGCTCCAACCACTGATTCAAAATACATCCAGTTATTGACTTACACATCACATAACTGATTTCATTGTATTCACTCAATATCTTTGATACTGAGGCACTGATTGGTAAACTTTGTAACCTCCAGTCATCCAGACCTTTAGCTTTTTTCGCTCAATACTTTTATCAAAATCAGTGGCCCTATTATTCCCTTGTACAAAGATCACTGTAAAATAAATGTAATGTTTTTCAATAAAAACTGGGAATGAATAAACTGCACATTTTTTCTTGTTAAAGCAAACATTTTATTTTTATTTAATTACAAATCATCAAATATGATTGATCTTAATCCATTTGAAAGTATGTTTATGCGACTCCTTCTCCCTTCTTAGATTTCCTCTGACCATTTACCACAGCGCTGCTCGGTTTCAATGTGTGCTGCTTATGAGCCATGACATACATTACAATCATCGGTCTTCACGGCTGGCTTTTAACCAATGTATCATGACAGGCAATTGACTCTGTGTGATCTCTCCTGTTCCTCCTGCTGAACCATAGAGATATGATCAGAGCTGGGGTGCAGATGCGAGGCTGGGAAATGGTGGCAGTTCACAGGAGTTAAATTGTGCCCCGGAGAGGAGGAAGTGTAGTTTTTCTATCAGATGGAAAGATCAGAGGAGACAGATAATTCAGTTATCACATCTGCAGTGATTAGGGGGACAGGACGCGGTTCGCCGATAAGGATCTTCGGGCTTCTTGAAGACTCTGGTCTGTTGTTAAGAAGCTGAAAAGACTCTGCCTCCACACAGTGCCCTCTTTTTGCTGTGTCATACCTCTATTTTTATCTCACCTTGATTAATTGTCTTTACTTCTTTGTCATCTCTCATTTTGTCCTGGTTCATTTGGTCTCACCTCATTTATGAAGGGATCAGTGAACTTACCGGAGACTGCAGATCAACAGACGTCCTTGTGCCATTTCATCTGGTCTCATTTCATCTCATTGGGACTTGATCTTTAGTTGTCTCTCCTCATCTTATCTAATTTTGTGTTGACTTCTCTTTTTTTTCTTTTCTTTTCTGGACCCCTCAACTCCGGCACAAGGCATCAGAGAGCCTCTCAGAAACAAAGACCAGAGCTGCATCGGTCACGTGTAATTTCACCTCATCTCATTTAGTCTCATCTAATTTGTACTAGAGAAAGAAAAGAGGGACCGAATTGTCATGCAACAAACGCCATAATACACAGTAGCCCCTCAAGCCAACCATGAAAGACGGACACATCATCTAATTTGTTTTCATTTCATCTCTTCTAAGTCGATGGATTGTTTTTGTGTCACTTTTACGTGACAACTTTTTTCACCTCATTCTGTGCCATACTGTCATGTAGTATTGCCTTACAGTGACTTCTCTCAAATTTTGAGAGTTAATCCTGGTACATATTGTCTTGTCTGAATATTTGTTATTGTCATTTTGTCTCATAGAGTTGCACAATTTGTCTCATATTTCACCACCTCGTTTCATCTTGGTTCCGTCCCCTCATCTCCTCTGTTTTCATCTTATCTCACACATTTTGTCTAATCTCATATTTTTTCCTTTCCTTTCCTTCCTTTCATTTTGATTTCATATTACCTCATCTCATCTGTTTTCATCTTGTCTCGCTCATTTTGCCTTGCCTCAAATTTCATCTCTTTTTGTCTTGTCATCTCATGCCATCTCTTCTCTAATGTCATTTCTGACTCATCCGATTCATGTTGTGTTTCTTGTTAATGTGCTTCCTCTTCCCCATTGCTGCTTCTTCATGTTGGTGCCTTGTTCAGTGGGTTGGGATAAACCCAAAGAAACAGACGGACAGAAACTGTTTTGGATGTTTTTACAAACCAATTATTTATTCAGTGTTTATCTACATTTTTTTTTTTTTTTTCTCTCTCGTAAGAAGAATTTCCATCAGACCTTAAAAACTTCCGCTAAATAATCTTTGAAACACCCTCATTAAAATTCCTCAGAACTTGGAGTGGCTCTCTCAGTATTTTTTTTAATTTTATTTCATGGTTTTGCTTGATAACATTTCAAATTAAAGTGCAAGCAGTTGTGGTCCATGTTTTTCACAGTGCAGTGTTAGTGGAAACTGTGACACTGTTACAAAGACTGGTTAACGTCACATGAAGAAAGGGACAATAACAGAGAAATGTGTACATATAAATGCCAAGGTGCTCCTTCACTCTCTCTCTGTCAGACACACACACACACACGCACACACACACACACACACACTACTTTTGAAGGTATAATCATCTCTTTCTACCTCCATATCCCTCCATCATATCCTTCATGTAAATCACCTTCTATTGTCATGGCCACCTGGGGACGAATGTGACGAGCCTTCTCACACTCTCTATCACAGTAATTAACAGCCTCCTCTGTCTGCCTGTGCACGCACACACGCACGCGCACACACTCACACACACACGCACATAAACCCTGAAAAGGGCCAAAAGAGCTGTTCTTGTTTGTTTTTTTGACCCATTATGTTTCTTGCACTGCTCATACCTGTCAGCCTAGTCATTATCCCGTCATCACTGACTGCTATCTCACTGCTGAGAGCAGATGACGCTATGTGAGTTTGGGTTCATATGTTATGTGTATGTGTATGTTTGTATACATGTGCTTCAGATTACTATGTTAATGTCTAGTATAGCTGTCTGTTGTCAGCGAATCGTTGAGCAATAATATGAATTGGTACAGAAGTGTATAACATTTAATATAACCTTCGGTGTTTAATTTGCAAATAGACAAAATAGCCTTTGGTGTCACAACACAATGAGATATTTTGCATACAGTGAACTTAGGTGTTATAATTTACATCAATATTAAGTTTTGCTCACATTTTAAACAAAAACTTTTCACCTATGTTTAACATTTTGCAAACTACTGTGCTCTGAAACAACCATTCAGAAATCAAAGCTTTTTCAGTCACTCTACTGTAAACAGTACATACTGGGAGACTGGTTCAATTACTTGTACTTAATGTAAACCAGTTGCTGGAGAACTTCTGTAACATGTAGCAGATACTGACCTTTGCAAGGCTTGAGAAACGGATGTCTCCCCGAAAGGATAAGTAGATTTATCATTATTATTTTAGACAAATCACAAGCCTGCTTACTGTAATGATAAAACACAGTGAGTCACTGGATACTCTTCTCATCCTCCCTTTATAACAAACCACACCACAGCTGTGTGGATGCATGAAGCTTCTTAGTTGAATACCACAAATCTGGGCTTGAACAAATAGCAAATAGTAACGACTGGTTTGCATTATGATCTTCAATGTTACCACTGACAAAAAGCTTTTGAGTCAGGAGCTTCAACAGAGCTGTGTAGAAGAAGTAGGACAGCCTAACCTGCCTGTAATGTTGTGCTACGTCACTGTTCATGCTATTCATGCAAAAGAGAGCCTGGCTCTCTGTGAAACCTCCCTGAATAAATGAAGATCATGTGTTTTTTGGCAGCATCAATCATACACCAAGTAAACAAATCAGATTTGTGGTATAGCAATGCAGTCAGTGGATGCAGATGAGGTAAAAAAGACACAGAGCAATGACCAAACATATGGTCCAGGGCTGACTAAGCACTACAGATGGGGGCAGCGGGCACAGATGGCACACCTACTGGCAGGTAGGCAAAGGTTGACGGTCAAATACAGTGTGTTTGAATACTGCAGTGGCCGGCAGGTGTCATGCAAAAAAAAAAAAAAAAAAAAAAACTAATTAGTGCAAACAAATGAATATGTCATTCTCACAAATATAAATATATAAAGCACACAAACAGAATATAGATGTTGCAGAGTTGCAGAGATGTTTTGGATTATTGCAGGATAAACTGTTTTCCGTCTTTCATGATGCGTCAGAAAGAAAACTTGATTTGCTTTCTGAGCAAATCAAGGGGCTAATGCATATTTACCAACCCCTGATTAGTTTTCATTAGGGAGGTTAAATCCTCTCACCACTGACCTAATCAGCCCATTCAGATCATAAGACCACTTGAAAACACAAACATTTCAGAAAGTTGATGATGCATGGTTATTTCCACTCTCCACATACTAAATGAGGGCAGGGATTCAGAGCTGTGTCTGTTTCAGTTGGCGCTACTCAGCGTTTTTTAACAGATCAGTGGTTAACTTGCAAGGTTTTGTAAAGATCAAGTGAGTTTTAGTTATTACTGCCCAACACGCACTGGTGTGCATTGACTTGTTGACCATGTGAATCCTATTTTGACTGCAACTGTGATGGGTAGAAGTAATCATACACCTGAAGTGCAAATGCTGTGCTCACGTCATATGTGCGGTGGTGAACGCTTTCAGGTAGTGTAGGGCCTGTGAACGCAGCCCTGGGATGACTCCTCCCCCCAAGCCGACCTCCTCATCAGGGACAGGTTATAAATGGCACCTGCTGGCTTCTTTCAGTTGCATGCCGGTTCTTGTCTGTTAGCACTGGCTGCAGGTAAGTGGCAAAATCAAAACTTACCTGTACTGCCTCTAGTTTAGCAGTGCCTCCTCATCCACTTCTAGGCCGGTTCATCCTTAGTGGGGCCCCTTTTTTTGAATGACAACTTTATACAGTGTGATGAACCAACTAATTCTGTTTAATTCTTGTAATTCTGTGTAATTCTATTTGGCTTCACCTGCTTTTGTTTTGCCTGGTTTATTTTGCGTTATTGGTTTCATTTGTTTAGGGTTGTTTGTGGGTTGTTTTTTGCTTGTTAATTATTTGGTTGTTTAGTTGTCTAGTTGCTTGTTTACTTGTGATTAATTGCTTTTTATTTCCTTTTTTTGTGCAGTCTAGCTGAGTGCTGCCAGTTTGGGAGGGACACATGTATTTTTGGATCCTGTTTGCGGTGAGGTTTCCTGTGCTGCACCTGAGGTGAGTGAGTTGCACTCCTCAGTAGTCTGCCATGTCTTTTTCTTTTATGTTAGACTAGTTTTAGGTATTTTAGTATTGATGATCTTTAGTTAATTTAAGAATCTGTATTCCATCTTTTTAAGAAATCTATTCTTGAATAAAATAGTTGTTTAAGTTGAGTCTCATTTGCCTTCAATGTAATTCTCCTTTTCAGCAGCTTCGGTCCCTGTTGATGTTTTGTTTCTAATAAAATATTTTGCTGAACACGCACGTCTTTGTCTAATCAGTTAACAAGCTAAATCCTGGGGTGTGATTTCCCCAGGTGATGTTGGACCTCTTACTACATTCTTCCCCTTACCCTCCACTCAACAGGGGATAAATTGACTTGTGAGCGCCCAAATCATCAGTCAGTGTTTGCAGAGTTGCAGTACATTCAGTTTGGGTGTAACAACCTTGAGCAATGAACATTGGCTGAGATGAGGAGCCTGTGTTTTATTTCAGTCACTTCCATATTATTGAAGTGATAGTTCTGGTTATTTGTCATGGGGTTGTGTGAGATATAGTTGATGTAGAACCTGCAGTAGATTCGGATCAGTGTCCTCAAAGTTTGGCAAAGCAGCCGGGAGCACTGGCACCAAAGTTGAGCTGAGCGATGCGGGCCGTCTGCAGAAACCTGTCTGAGCCACTTTTTAAAGTGGCTAAAACGCATTTTTGCAGGTGGCCCCGTCCACAGCAGCACATTGCTCATCTTCTGTGCTGGTGGCTCCTAAACTGGGAGTGTGCTGATCTGAATCTACTGCAGGTAACACACTGACTATGAGTAAATACCTCTCAACCCACATCAAATAACATGAACTACCACTTTAAGCTCTAAGTCATAAATCCAAGCTTTTCACATGATCTTGATTTACATGAGTCACTGAAAATTCTTATCCGAGTTGGACTGAAAGTAAACACCGAAAGTAGCTGAATAAATCATGACAAACTGCATAGGGATCCACAGCTTGTCTTTCAGTTACTGTTTTCTAACAAAACATCTGAAAATGGATACAATGGTGGATTATCCTGCGAGGATGATCGCCAGTCTTTGGTGGTCGATTGGCTAACTGCACAGGGATCTAAATCCGAGTAAACGTGCCGGGTTTTCCTCTCAACTAACGTTACCAATGTAATGGTCAATGAAAATGTTAATATAACGGACACCAGTTATGAGAATATATTACTGGTCAGTCATACATTTTGCAACCTCCTGTATAAAATAGCATTTTGAGTTATTGATGAGTAATCACTTACTTACTGTATGGAGAGCTGACTCCTTGGTCTCATCTTTTCTTCCAGTTCTGGGGAAGTGGAACAGTCTGCAAAAGTTTTCCCCTTCAGTCGGCACAGGAGAGCAGTGACCACAGATGTACTTGAGGTACGTTGTCTTTCGGGATGACACTGTTTTGTTTTTTTTTTTCTGCCTCCATTCTTCAAGTACAATGACTGGTCATTGTCCTCCTAGTATTGCATGGGATAAGTTGCTACAGATGCGTATCCCTATGCAGTTAGCCATGATAGCTTTTTTTACACAATCAAATCAACCTGTGTTTACTTCTGGTCCCACTTGGAGACAACTATTTGCAATGATTTGGTAAAAATGTTTATTCTCAAAGCTGGAGGAGGCTCATACAGCTGGATCTGATGTTGTTTTCCAAGGCGGTGGCAACAACCCATAGAATCACATAAGCAACATTTATGCCATAGTTGCTATTAGCAACTATGCTAGGTTGAAATACTGGAATTTCCTTTGAACCATTTAAAGAACTTTAACTTAACTTTAAATATCTCTTAACTTTACGAGTTCTGGCCCAGAAAATGTTTTGTTGAATACACAATCCAGAAACATTGGCAGTGAGAATTTGGCAGCTATATTCAGTATTAACATGGATGATATGCAGAAGAAAAACTTTAATCCAGGCAGCATTATATTTCCCCCAAAATGTATTTTGCTAATGCAAATCAGCTGCATATGAGCCTAATTTGTAAGAGATAAAGGTTGGCCTGCAGCTCACTCAGAGCTGCCAGCCTCTCCCTAACCGTCTCTGACTCTCTCTCTTCGCTCTCTCCCCGGCCTCTCTCTCCTGTATGTTTGGATGTTTTGGTGATTCCGTGATTGATACCAGTTTCCAGCAGCCAAAACATAAATGTGTCAATGCGCTCACCGCTCTCGTGAAAACTAATGGAATGAACAAGCGTTGTTGGGGCTGTGGTGTAATTAGCTGGAGCAGCAGCGCCGCTCACCTGCGTGTCGGCTGCACAGGTTTGGGCCGTGCTGGCTTGCTAAGTAAGTATTTGCACGCAAACTGGCGTTATTTGATCCACCTCAGTGTCAAGCGCTTCCATAACTTTAAAAATTGAAGAGGAGGAGGTTCTCTCATGGCTCTCAGCTGGCAGTTTGATTCAGATTTTATTATCCGTGCTTGGTTCTATAATAAGCAGGAACTGTCCTTTCCGATTAGGCATGCTCAGCGGCGCTCTCTCCGTCGGCCCCCTACTCGCTCCACCCCCCACGGCCCCTCCTTCGACTCCTTACTTAGTGAGAGGAGCTCCCAACAATCACCAGCCTCCCTTGCCCTCTCTCTCTCTCTCTCTCTCTCTCTCTCTCTCTCTCTCTCTCTCTCTCTCTCTCTCTCTCTCTCTCTCTCTGCTTGGGTATGGAGCAGGAGGGGAGTTGCCTCATAGACTTAACCCACTACCTGCTGGAGTCTCTCTCTTTCTCACCCCCCCATTTCTGATGTTGGCCCTTGCCTGGGCCTATCCAGTCTTTTCCTCAACCTGAGAAGTTATTAGTAGTACAGATGATATATTAGTTAATTTTTATGTTAAGATTATCTCATCGCATCACATTTTATGAATTCTTATTATTAATAATATTATTATCATAACATTTATCTATAGTTTAAGTGTGTTATGTGAGAAATTTATAAAGCCACTTTTTAATTTATTTTATTTTTTCGGGGGGAGGGGTAGGACTATTTTAAACTGTGGATTGATACACTTTTGGAACGGAAATTTGTGTTTATATACACAATGAAGGAACATGACCAATTGAACAGTGTGGCTTAAGACTGTGATGTTTTTTGGGAAGCTATATCAGGATTTGGATGTCCAATGCTTGTTGGATCAAATTATTGTTGGCTTTTGTCTTTTCATGGGATTTGTTGACTATAAGAGAGTATCACAGTCAACTTTTAAATAATTTATTCACTGGGCGTACAAATCTCATGAGAGTCAAAAATGCTGGATGGTTACATTTAAACAGACAAAAGCTACTTAGTTGATCTGTAGTTTTCCTCTGTCCTCTGTTTCTCTCTGTCAGCAGATGTCATAACTAAGGTCCTGTGTTGTCATGACCCATGGGTGCACAATGACTTGGCATACACCAGAAACACTGGAGCTGACTCAATATTATATGACTAAAAAATCCCCAGAATATAAAATAACAATCACTTTTTAAGAAGACTTCTTAAAAAGAAGGCACATTTACGTCCACTTATTTTTCCAGTGCAACATGTTATTACCACAATTAAAATAGCTAAAAACCATACAAGGCCTTTTATTTACATGTGGAGTGAAACTGGTTTCACCACTATGAACCAAAAACCATTATAGACTCAAATTTGAGTTTTTGTTTTATGTTAAAACTTCATCTGACGTTACCATTGATTAAAAAATAATTACCACCCATGGGTTTTTATAAGCCTTTCAAATTCTTTTGTTTTGGAACTCAAAATGCAAAATGTGGCAGCTTTTCAAACCTCCTGCTGTTCTACACTAAAATAGTAACAGATAATGTAAAATATTGATCCTTGTTTTGTTTCAGATTCAGCCTTATGTCCTATTTGAATATTTCACAGTCAAGTCAAACCATATTTTCAATGTTATGTTAACGTGAGTGTGGATGAGGAGGCGTGTTGAAGTCCTGGAATATCTGAAGTGATGATAGGCTTGTTTGTTTTCTGGTACAGTTGGATTGCTTGCTGATTGCTCAGTCCAGTCAGTAGCTGGGCTGTTGACTGCTAGGCTATGATCAAACCCCTGGGGACAGACTGTCTCCAAACCAGCAGCGCGTGCGTTTGTATACAAAGGTAGAAGAATGCTATGTTTGCAGTGGGACATCGCATGAAAGAACCATCTTTTTCTTCTGTGAACAAAGAGAAGCAAAATTATAAAGCTACAGCTGAAGAAAAAACTTCTTAGCTGACAATACCCTCAAGTGAGAGTTTCATCGAATTATATTAAAAAAAAGAAAAGTGCAGTACACAGTTTTTTGATATTTGTCAGCAGCCCACGGCTTACTTGAAAATACATTAGGTAATATTTTTTGATGCAAGGCTATTCAAAGTTGCAGTCAGTTTTGATTTAAACTTTTTTTTTTTTTTTTTTACAAAGGCCTCCTTTTTCATGCACAAGCCTTAATATTTAAAGGCGTTCATCACACATTTAAAGTATGCTCTTTCAATATTTATCCTTAATATTCAGAAATCTGATTTCTACAAAGTGTTATTTAATAAAAAACGCTGGTGGTGTCTACAGTTGTGCCTGTCAATGTTTGGCACTAGGAGGCTTAAGAAAAAGTGCTGGCTATAAAGCAGCCTGATGAAATAACTGTAAGCCTCTCCCTGCTGCGGTGCTAGCTGCATTGCCTGAGGCAGCCAGGCTGCTGCTGATGTAGAGGATGTATAGCAGGATGTATATCTGCATATCTGTAGGGTACTCACCAACTCCTGGACAATTTCCTCATAGGGCCAAACTTGATTAAAAAGTATGCAAAACTCTGTTTTACAAAAAGCAACAACGAGAAAGAGGAAGTTACCTTGTGCACAGTTTGTTCACGTAATTTTTTTCACGGCACCAGAAAATTGACCCAGGACTCGTTTCCAGTAAATAGGACAAGCGTTGCATATGCTGTCTGCACATTTTGTCGTTTTCTGGGAGGGTGGGTTATGCAAGCCCCCTTTCACTGCTAATTCCATCAAAGCTTTGGGAGCAGTTCTAATTGGGTGTCTCTATTTTTGGTTGTCTTCCAGCCCTGTTTTGCTGCCTTTGAGAAAAGGCAGCGCAGCGAATGTAAAGCTTTGTGATAACAGGGCCATTCGCCACAGTACTGAGTTTGACCCTGCAACCAGCCTCCATGACGGATGTGAGATGATTCCTAGCCCTCCAGCTCAGCAAGACACACTCAGCACAACTCAAATACACTCTCTCAATCTCTCTCTCTCTCTCTCACTTTCCTGTGTTCCCTGTTTTATTCTCCATCTCTCGTTCTCTCTCTCTGTGTCAGTCTCTGTTACTCTACAGATTGACTGCATGCTGTATGCTGTCTATTTAAAGCTGGTGCCATAACCACCCACTGCTGCTTTAAGAAGTGGTGACTCACCTAAACAGATCAACCCAGTCGACGGTGTGTGTGTGTGTGTGCGCGCACGCGTGTGTGGGTGCATGTGTTCGTGCGCATGTGTGTGAATGAGGGGATGTTATATCATCTCAGCTTTAGCTCTACTTTTCTCAGGCCTTCTCTGTTTGGTGACAAGTGCAGCTGTTTTGTAACGATAGCACTTGTCAGTGCGTCAAACCGGTATCTGCAGGATCCCCAGATTAATGCAAATACACTTACGCACACGCACACACACACACACACATACACACACACACACACACACACAATCTGTGCACTCACTGTTACTGAGTTATGTGCTATTCTGGGTGCATCCAGGGGACGTCCAGCTTATGGGAAAAGCAAATGAGTGAATTTGCATTTTCTCTACTTTGCTCAGTAATGGGATATATGTAAGGGAAAAATGAAGTGTGGATGAAGGTTGTGTGTCTGGGAAGACTAAGTATGGCTACCAATTAGAAACAAACAGGGCGATACGTATGGCGTGTTCTGTATCTGTGGCAAGAGCTTCCAGGCAGCCGGGCTGAGCAGTTTTCACTGCCATGTTTTTGAGTCTCCCCCTCACTTCTCTGCATTATTAAATAATCCCTGAATAATTCACCGCCTCTCGTATCAAACAAATATTTTTACAACTTGCACCTACAAATAGTTGAAGGGACAACCACTGTACCATATTTAGTCCTATGGAAGATGAAATTGTGGTTGCAGTGTTTGTTTATAATCTGAAATCTGTGTCCAGCTCCAGGCAGCTATGTGAACGATGGTGTAAGTGAGCTGCTGTTTGCTGCTGAATGCCATGAGTCATGTCCGGATGGGGAACTTTCACTCTCTCCGTAATATACAGTGTAACATACAGTATAATACCAGTGTGCCTCAGCTGGTACTATATGCTTCTCTGATGTTGATTCCAGCGAGTTCCGTCGAAATGCATGGCAGCATGTGCCTGTGAATTTATACCATATGTGATATTTATTATATGTGTTGTCTCCATCTCATATTGCGTGTGTGTGTGATGACTATATAACACACATAATGCTTTTTTTTCCTGCTGAAAGGTGTTCTTATGGAAGGTTTTTTTGTGTGTGTTTTTTTTTTTTTTTTTTTTTTTTTAATGTAAAGCATGTTTATTGTTTGGAATTGAGACACATCAGAAGATTTTGGTTGACCAGCTGATGTGATGTGTCATCTCATCACCACTAGTTATAATGACAAAGTGTATTTCTCCAGTGTGTTACTATGCAAACTCTGTGTGGTGAAGATTTTCAGATGCTGCCTTAGCGATGATAGGCGACGTCTAAATCCCAGCGATGACGCCGCAACGTCACGGCGGGTAAGGACCGACTCGTGTGCTGACTTGTTAGTCATGCTTTGATGCACAGTTTAAAGAGGACTCCAGGAAGCCTGGCACTTGCGCATGCGCTTCACACACACACGCACACACACACTGTTTTGCACAAAAGAGCACACAGCGGCTGAGTGCTTAAAAGGAAAGCAGCTGCATCATTTGGTAGTCTGACATGAAACTGTGGTCATGTTTCTATGAGGTGACTTCAGAACACAGTTAGAGAATTCATAAACACCGTCAACTTTAGCACATTAAAGAAATAGCACCTCAGACTCACATGCTTTGTAAAAATGAGATATTCGTGGCTCCAAATTAAAGATAAATAACGTGTTATATTTTATCATATTATAGCCTGCTGTTTTATTCATGACTGCTTTTAAAATGTGTGTCCCATGATAAGCTAAAGTATGATGGTTGACACAATTACTGGTATGCACTTAAAAAGCTTATGGAAATTCTTCACTTTTTAAGTTAAAACCCAAAACCCATTTAAATTTTACATAAATTTGCAAAGAATCGTCCCAATTATGATTTCAAAATTAGGCCTGTAGTCTCTTTGGAGCGTCTGTGAAGCCTGATCTGTCATCATGTTCCCTGTACGGACGCTTTATAGAGCTACACACAAAGTTGGAACATATTTAAAACACAAACTTTTTCAGTACATGTGGTATAAAAGTTTTTTATAAAATAACTTCTGCTGGTATATTGTGGGATACAGTCATTGAGTTAGGGTAGTCCAGGAAAAGTGATGATTTCATTATGCAAGCTATTTTAGTTGTAGCTTTATTTAATAGTATAATAAATAATGTTTTGAAATATTTATGAATCACAAAATTAGAAAAAGAACTCCCTTATCCCTTGTAATAATTTCATTATATTAAACTAACTACAGTATACACACTGAAAATAATGTTATATATTACTATGATAGATGTTATTATTCACTTATTTAAAAAAAAAAAAATATTGTAATGGTTACATGGTTTTGAAAATAATTTCTCATGACCACCTTTTCTCAGTAATGCTGGACCTCTGTTCAAATATAATATTGTGCATTGATGATATTTCTTAGGAAAAGAGTTAAAAAATAATCTAAAAATTGACAGTAAATCACCAACAAAACGCTCAGAGGCACTAAACATACTGTCAGTTAATTTGATATGAGCACAGTATGAGAACAATTTTTTTTTTCTTAAATACTTTCCAAAATATTCACTTGCTACAATTATTTTGACATTGCCTTTGTGATATGTGAATTTTTAAAATGCAAATCATTCCCTGAATTTGAAAAAAAAAAAGAAAAAAGATTTTTATTTGGAATTGCCAACATTCATGTAATGTGCCTGTGTAGATCTGCAATGTGATTTCCAAATGGAAAGCAATGCATGAAATATCATTAATCCAGACCTCTAAACATGCTTGATATATTTTTAAATAAATAAACATGAAGTGAAAATAACTGAGATCATTACAGCTGTTTTTCAGGCCCAACGTGTGTGCGACCCACACTGGCCTGACGCCAAATATTTGGAAGCGGCGCTCTGCACGGTCCATTTATTAGAAAGGTGCTGGCTCATTATTTAGCACGACTCCAGCAAACTCTCAGCAGCTGCAGCCGCTCTCTCTTCACATGCAATAAAGTTTGCTGCCTCATGTGGGGGATCTCTCCCTCTTTTTGAAGCAGACTTTTTTGGTCCATAATTTATACATTTACCTTACTTGCTTCTGCGTGCGTTGGCCTCCTGCATTTTTTAAAGGCCGGGTATTGAGGGATTTTCTGTCATGCTCTCTTGCTTTGTTCTGATCACGCAAGCTGCAGCCATCCCACATACGGGAACACTGGCAAAAACAGAGGGCCCAACTCATGCCACCTAGCCGGAACAGACACACACATGCATAGACACACATGCACAGTGTCATGCTAACAAATAGTCAACACACGCTGAGAGAGGAAGGCCCGGCTCCCTTCGGCTAAGACTCTCGGACAGGCTGTCTCGTGCCATCGCGTGAGTGTTTTTCACACAAGCGCACACCAAACTGAGCCATCCATGTGTGTCTCAGCAAGCGAAGGGGTGTTGAATCTTCCTCTCACACCCATGCATGCAGAAGCAGTCCACCTCCTCTGCTCCCTGAGGAGGACACATGGCAGACAAGAATAGAGAGAGAGGGAGAGCCCGAGATGAACAGATTAAGGAAACACACAGATAGTTCCTGGATAAAGTCCTACTACTGAAGTATTCTCTCTTCTCACACAACATTGCCTCAAAACATAAAAAAAAACAAAAAAATATAAACATACATAACATAAATAAATAATAAATTCATTATCATTCCACCCTCTACAGTTTATGCATTCCCGTAATGTGGTACATAAATTCACTCTTTACAACTTATAGGCCTATATGTATTTTAGTGTGTGGGGGTTTTTTGTGTTCAGTTTAATGAGGGATGACTGGAAATGATTTAATATGGAGTGTTAGTTTATATGAGAATCCAGGTTACAAGTTAAAAGTTATGTGGTTCAAGCCAACAGATCAGTTAACTGTCTTACTGCAACAAGTTCAGCACACTATTCGAAAAACCTATAATAAATGGTAATTAAACTTTTTTTTTTTTTTTTTTCATTCACCAGGTAAACAATTAATATTCAAACATACTGTGTGACAGTTTTATGTATTCAGGGAGTATTTTGCCATTTTGATTGAGACACACACACCACATAATTTTGTAAACTTAAAATGTATCAATTTTATCATTTAATTATAATAAATTAAATGTTATAAGGTATAATTGCTTCACTTACTTTCAGTGTGGTGCAGTTTGGTGCACTAAAGTGACTTTACATTTTGCAAAACTTTTCAAAGCATTCCTGATATTTAAACTCGATTTTACTAAATAACCATGCTGATGTAGCATGTAATCATTTTGTATTGTCACCGATCTCCTTTACTGTTTTAGTCATTATGCATTGTATAACCACACCACACTGTGGCATGAAAAAAAGCAAAGAAATAAATTACATAATACTTAATACAGGAAATAAAAAAACAAAACAAAAACAATTTGTCTTTTAATTTTGCATTTATATATTTTACAGCTGAAAGCAAGACTGTGTAATGGAATGACAACCTAATATTCAAACTACAAACCTAAAGCAACATCTTGCAAATACAGGAGTTTACTCCCTTTTTTCAGAGTTATCCCATTGCAAAATTCTCACTGAACGATTTATGCATTTCTAAACTATTATTCTGTTCCTGTATGTTGCTCTATAACTGTGTTAAAATACAAAATATTTAAACAAAATATATTCAATAAAACCATATCAATCTCAAACATCTCAAAAAAACGTCTCAATATACTACTACACAATATAAATCATTTTGAAAATCAAATAAAAGTCCACATGTAAAATATATTTTTCAAATCTTACTCTTTACTTTTTTACTACTATTTTATGGCATAGTTATCCATCAATTCTTACTGTATCTACAATAAGTAATTGTGATACTTGCCTTTCTTAAACTTGGATATGTTTCTACACCCCTGTGCCCAAATTATATTCACTATGTATTTACTTACATCATAATATAGACCTAATATTACTATTATCATAATTATGTATTAATTTATTTAGACAAACCAAGCTAAATAAATACTTTTCTTAATTTCTATTTTCATTTATTCATTTTTGAATCATGTTTGTTTACAAATGTTACTCAGCTACACTGATATACAAACATGTGAAACAGGCAGGGGTTCAGATTTATTAAGTCAAAGAAAGAAAATGAAATTACTGACATAATATGGAATCATCATTTTTCCAGTTTGAATTCCATCTGAACAGAAACATAGATTAATTTTTTCTTACTTTCCAAAGAAAGTCCCTGACGCCCCCTCCTCATCTCTTGGTCTTTCTCCCTCTCCCTCCTCCATGTGCTGTCATCTAGATTCCCTCCCTAACATGTAAATTTAGGTCAGGCCACAGTCTCCTCTCCGGGCTTCGCAGGAAAATGTGGAAATGGATTGTTTCACACCAGTTAATCTTATTGGGAGAGAGGGAGGGAGAAGTGAAAACAACAGGGACTAATGTGGAGTACAGGGGGAAAGGAGAGGAGGGGAGGAAAAGGACTGAGCAGTGGGTGTAAGCACAAAAAAACAGAAAGGAAGAGAAGTGGAGAGGAAGGCAAGAGTAGAAAGAAGATGGAATGGAGTGAAGGGGGGGAGCAACGGGCAGAAGAGAAAGGAAAGTACAGGAGAAGAGGGAGAGGAGAGGAGATGGAGGCGAGGACAGAGGGATGGGCAGAAGACAACAGGAGGGAGGAGGAGGAGCAGAGAGGAAAAGAAAATAAAGCAAACAGAGGAAGAGGAGAGGAGTAGAGTTGCGAAAAGAGAAGAAGAAAGGGGTATGCTACTCACGTCTCATCTCAGAGCTCTGCCAGCGTCACAGCTCTGTGCTGGCAGCTCGCATACTAACAGACAGGCCATATGGCTTCATTATCAGACACACACACAAACACAAACCCACACACACACACACACCATGCATGAGCACGCACCAGCCTCGACAAACTCATAACACACATACACACACTTGAAGATGCAAACTCGCGCGCACACACACACACACACATAAACACTACACACACTCAGGTGCAAACACTTGCAGGGAGAAGAGGAGGTGTGTGACGAATTGAATGAAGGGAGTGAGGAGGAGGATGTAATGGCACTGTGAGTTTTTCTACCTCCAGGGGCTCTGAGGGAGAGCAGAGCTGGCCCAATTACTGAGGCTTACATGGACACACACACACACATGCACATACATACACCCGTTACACACTCAGTCACGCACACCTATTCTCAGCAATCTGGGAGAACTGGGAGAATAAAATCATTATCAGATACAGGCAGAGCAAATATTTGGAATACAGTAGTACAAATCACGGGCTTTATGTAGATATAGTAACTCCTCTAGTAGGCGCACATGCACACACATTCACACACAGACTTCAAGTGGACACCAGGGAGGACAAGCCTTTGAGCCGTACAGGCGTTTGGGAAGAAGGGACTGGCTGGATAAGTTGTAGTCATTGCTGTGTAAACCACTTGACACATATTACAGTCATTAGTGTCATGATGGAGGGAATGGATGATCCTGGTCATGAGTCCCCAGGGACTTAGTCGGGTGCCCAGTTGGGCCCCTCCCTAGAGGTCTCTGGAGGTGTCCTGGAAGCGCTCTCTGTGCTCTCTGTGCTCTGTCTGTGTTGGAGTAGGGACAACTGTAAGTCATGGCAGGGATGAACAGGTGCAGACACACAGTGCTGGAGAGGTATCGTTGCATTGCATATCAATTGACATAAAAGCCCAAAAAAAAAAAAAAAAATTGTCCTGACTTTGTTGTGGGCCCATCAGTGCTTGTTGCTATGGAGACCATTCATCAGTTGATGACAAAATTTACATTACCTCAACTCAATGCAGACGCCATTGTGTTGGATGTAGAGTGAAAATGCTTGGTTGCACTTCCGGGTGATCCAGAAAACTACTGGTTTGATTATTTCCTCCTTTTTGTCTGATGGTGACCTTCGATGCTGCTGTCGTTCTATTCAAATAAAAGTTACACAAAATGTGTAAAGTTTGTATGTTTGCATTTTTTTGCAGACCAAATAATATCACTAAATTTGGCATAATTAAGCTATATGTTATTTAAAATTTCACCAGCGGTAGCTTATTTATGAAAATGTTCCGTTCTTTTTAACACTGAATAATGAACAGACAAATTGTCAATTTGTTTCGATGGAACTACTGTAATTAACTGGAGCATTTAAGAATATTGTCAGTTAACTTATATAAGATTTAGCACAAAGTACAAAACATAGTTAAAATAGTGGCTGACATGGTAGAGCGTGTGCCACATAGGCTTCGTCCCATGGCCCCTTTACAGCATATCCCCTCTCTTTCTCCCTGACTTTCCTGTCACGCTCTCACTGTGCTATCAGAATAAAGGCAAAAAAAAAAATGCCCCAAAAAATAAGTTTAAAAACTATTTATTTCAAACTATAACTATCCATGTTGAATTAATGTTGCAAAGTGTATGTATTAGCCATTTTTGTGACATCTATTGAGCCCAGTAGTGGTTCTCATCCCATTTGCCTTGTAACGCCTTGAAAAGAAGTAACAGCTACTTGTGAGCCATTGTTGTAGTTGCGTGACTCTGTGGGATATGGTCAGTTCAACCGAGGAGTGATGTTTCATTGTTGTACTTTTTAAGGCCTGAAGATGTACAATTATTCAGTAATTCACAAGACAATAGCAAAGATTAGAGGAATGTCTAAAATAATAAATATACATTTTTGTCCTCTTAACGATCACTGTGTGACCTCTCAGAATCATCTTTCCACTGGACTGTGGCTTCATTGTGCGTATTATTATCAGTTTAACATAATAATACAGATATGTCGGTCATAGGTAGGTAACAGTTTCCACAGGTCCCTCTTCTTTCAAGTGTGTGTGATATTGTAAATGTGAAGTTTCCCTCGAAGCCTTATATTTCTCTCCCTCTGACTTTAACAATCGTCTATATGGAAATATCATCGAAACAAATGCATTTGCTCCTCTGTCTGTTTCTCATATTTTTGTCCCTACAGACACACACTGTTAATGAGCCGTAGTTCATGGTGTTTTTAATAACTATTTGATTGGTACAAGATGATTTACCACTGCTGTCTGTTATTGCTCTGTTGTAATCAGCATATTATTTCGAAATTAGCTGGAGAACAAAGTGTTTTTAATAGATTTAACAGACTCCTGCAGAGCAGCAGCCAGACATTTTTATCAGATGATGTGGTAAGTATAGATTTTTCTGTGGTTTCCTATTACAGTATACACCAGCTTATTGAATTCAACTAAGCATGTAATCCTGGAATCGCTGACTCCTCTTCATTTCAAATCGCTTTGTAATTCACTTGACATTATTAGATACCAAGTCATATGTTATTCTAATATAATGACTCAGTTGAATAGCTTGAAAACATATCAGCGGGACGTTTTGATGGTGCTGCACTGAGTTTACTTAGTGATAGTGTCTGTGAGTGAACTGGTCTGTGATGCAATAAGGTGGCATTGAGTTCAGTGACATTTAAAGGTGGACCTGTTTATTCTAGGTCGGGTTTATGTTTCCTTGTTGTAAAGACAGTGGATCATGAGTGTACTCTAGACATTTGTATGTAGAATACATATATGTATATTGGACACAGTCATATAAAAAGAAATTACAAAGTTGTTTAATTTCATTTGCTTGATCCGCACAGCACAGCTAGAAAAGATCAGGCATTAAAAACAGTCCAAACTGAACATTTTGTTTAATTGCTCTCCATGCTGACAATGGTGAACGCTTTACAGACCCCCTGTTTCTATTGTTCAGGTTAATTCATCTGGGCCAAGTTATAGGAACAGATGAATGGACGCTGATGAAAAGAGAATGGAGCCCTGCAGTCTCAATCACCACCGGACGGGTGCTCTCATGGTTCGGGGTAGGGGGTGGGGGGGCGGCGCCTGTTGCCAGGATACTGGCTGGATCCAGTCTGGAGGTCCCGCTGTTTTATTGGACAACACGCTTGACCCTCCGGTGACCCCAAATTGCCCCCTGACCTGAGTAGTCACACCTAATCAATGCAGCCATGCACACGCTGACTCAGGGAAAGGATGGTGCTGCCTACCTGCTGGTAGAGACACAGAGCACTAAGCGGCACCACGGATCAATATCATACAAAGTGACATCTGCAACCATTTAAAATCACATTTCGTATAATTACTCTTTTTGATATGTTGTCATCAACCTGACATGTGGCATCTGAGAAATGTGTTTTAAGTGATTCCCTACCTAGAGAACTAAGGACTTTGGAACTGCAAAATAAACTGTAACATGCATATGCGGTCTGTAGATATTCCAGTACATACTGTATGTGCACACATCCCTATTTATTGTAAACTTAGAGATCTAAATGTTAGTTAAGAATGAGTCGAACAAAAAAAGTATCAATTTATACAATAAGAAAAAGCAAATAAACACTGAAAAGTCCAAAAGTTGGGGCTCAAAGGTCGATTACTCTCCCTGTGACTGTAAAGCAGTAATGTTTTTTTATTTTTATTTTTTAAGGATGTCCTGCTATCACATTGGTTAAGACACATACAATAACAGCAATGTCCTTGGTTTGATTTCAGCAGGGGACCATTGCTTCATGTCATACCCCTTTCTCTTGTTTATATTTTCACCATGAAAACTATCCAATGAAGGCTCCAACGCCAAACCATAAAAAATCACCCTGAAGCGATCCAACACGGGCCAAAATGCCAAACAAAACCCCAACAAACAAACAAATAAAAATAAAAATATGTCTAAAAATTGTGCCATTCCCTCAAAGGGTGAAACAAAATGATTTAGTGCAAAGTTTGTGATGGAGGATTGGTTACTTGTAAATGTCTTAGTTTTGTCCCCAACTCACTTGAATCTTTTTGGGGTTTCTAGTCATTTTGGGCAAGAAGAACCAATGTTTTAAAGTATATTCCTTGAATATGCAGTTGTTGATGCTTTTAAAAACCAAATATAGTGCATATGTCTGCTGGGCGTGGTACACAGAGTATGAAACCCTACCTCTTGATCTGGCCTGTCACCAGTCTGTCAGCAAATACAAACCGCGCACTAATCCCATGGATTTTTTCATTCTGCGGCCTGACATGAAGAGAAATAGGACGACACGCCCAGCGATCTCTCAGATTGCTTTAGAGTGGCCAGCTGTCTCAGACAGTTCAGACTGGTGGGACAGCCAGGCCGGGCTCTGCACCCACACACACACTTCGAGAAAAACAGCAGAGAAAAACCAACGTACACCTACGCATAGAAGTTTAAGAGAGGAACTGAAAAGTCAGTTAACCGAAATCAAGACATCCCAAAAATCATTTTGATTTCCAGTGGATAGCAGTGAATGGATCCAGAGGCAAAAGGCGTAGGAAATATTCCTGCCAGTGAAATGCTGAGTTAGTAATTAAGTTTAATAGTTTACCCTCTTCTCTTCTGTTATGTGATTGTGTGTGGATCAATCTTGCTTTTGGGGATAATTAAAATTTTAAAAGACTGAGAGTACAGTATTGGGTACTCGGTAGTACCGCCATCAGTCAGCTGTTGGTTTCTGCTGTGCTCAGTCCATTGCGGCCTTGGCTTCTTTTTCCTCACAGCTTCCAGTCTGAAATATAAATCTGTAAAATCATTTTTTCTGGAAATTATTTTATAGAAATTCCACTTCTTTTTCTGATGAATGAGAGGATTTTTGAGTCATTATGGTTCCATATTTAACCATAATGTATTCACACGGAAACATGGCATATAAACTGTATATAGCACATGGTGCTGTACAGAACCATTCATGAGTTCATCGTGATGATTCACTAATGGAACGATCCTAAGGAGTCATTTTCCGGGGCAGTGGAGAATCTTTTTCTTGTGGCTCTACAGTAATTATGAGAGCCTTCCTGAGCCAGACGGGACAGTTTACTGCACAAAGAGGTTTCCAGTTATTGTGGCTGGGAAAGCAGAGCGTGGAATAAGAGGAGAGTAGCTGGCAAGGATCCTCTGGCAGAAATATAATCTGTTTGGATAAACACGACGTGCACCCAAGTATGGACAACGCCAAGTGCTCCGTTTTGACTCCATATGCAATAACAACAGATTTCCATTGCCTGGTCAACATCCAGCTTGTTTGAGCCTCATCTTTAACATTTAGTAACAGCTGACGACAAGTTTAGGGTCACATTCCTTTTTACCACATCAAGGGAGTTGCAGCAAAGAACATCCTGAAAAAATAGTTTTAAAAGTTTTTAAAACCAGCACATCCCTTTAAAAAGAAAAAAGAAAATAATTGTTGAAGTGATTCATTTTTAAAAAAAATCATATTAAATGTTGAAACTTCTGATATTTTTTAGATCTTGTGGGACATTTTCCCCCTCGCAGTCTAATACAATTATCCACTCCTGTGTGTGAGCACAGCAAAACATACCACCTCACTGTTTCATCAGTATTTCATTGACATGAATATTTCTGTCTACAGAATATTCCACACTCACACAAAAGAATATAAAAGAGTGATCGATGAATGAGGTAAAGTTAGCTGAGACGGCCTCGCTTCAGACTCGAATGAAAATCCCACCCTGAGGAGAGGAGACTGGTGCTTGTGATTTCTCTTTGACATAAAAACTGCTTTTGTGGCCCACTTATTCTTCCTTTTTCTGTAAGAAGATTTGAAACCTTGCTGTGAATATCTCCGGGTTGGGCAGAACTGTTATTGCGGCTGGATTTTGCTTCCAGATATAATTTATCAGCACAAATCAGCCGGCCTATTGGAATGATTAGAAGGTTTGTCTTGGCCACTGAGGCTATACAACCCACCCACCTTGCCAGCTAACCAATCTATTCACCTGACCACAGCACCTCTGCTCGCATAAATCTGCTGGACTGCTCTGCTTCTGCCTGCTGGCTCTTTTTTTTTTTTTTTACTACATGTGCGTCTCGCTGTGTGGTTTTACATTCATGTATATTTGCATGCATGCATCTCTGTATGGAGAGTTAAGTTTATGAGCCAAGCCCGGCACGTCTGTATTGAAACATTTCTTCTTAGAGACGGATTGGAGGTTTCCTGATCCGGGGCGTGCCACGCACATCCATCACGGCGGTGGTCTGGTTTCCTGGTGATTTAGGACTTACCGAAGCGGCCCTGCTGGCCACTGTTCTCCGACCACAGCCATTCCATCACCCTCCCACCTCCCAGTCTTAATATCACAGTACTGACAGCCAGGAGCTCAGCCCATCCCTCTGTATCTCTCTCTACGTGGTGTGTGTTTTATCAGTAACACTGATTAATCTGAACATCTGAAGAACAAATTGAGTGGGTTTGGGACCAAAACTGTGTCTGTTCGAGTCTGATCCAGTGAATACAATGCACTTTGTTTGAAAATATATGTATTGTAGTATTTTATAATTTAAATTGTCTCCTCGATGTGTGTTGCATAACTATTCACCACCCTCCTTTCTGCACAATGTCCCGAGATGGGCTACAAAATATTTTAGCACATAAGATATAATTCCTGTCAGAGTTTGTTCATTTGAAGTTGGAGTGCATACGCCCACACATCCTCTCCAGAAGTGTTTAAGTTGAGTCTGTTTCAAGTAATATCAGTGTATTGAGAGTACAGTCGGATCGTCCTCGGCTCCGGGCTTGGATTTTTTTTTTTTTTTTTTTTTTTGGAGTGCCGGCTGTCCGTTTACACAAAGCGGATTTTGCATCAGCCAGCTTAGAAGTGAGCGTTGCTTTGAAGTGCTCTAATCCTTCCTCTACCTTCAGACAACCTCTCCTGAGCCACTGCAGAGTCATAGTGCCAGCTAACTGCAGGGGCAGGACAGCCCACACCACTTAACCTCAGGTACATACAGTAGTATACACACATGTACCTGCAGGATAATGATCATTCATGTAACGGTGCATAACCTCGCAGACATGCAGTACACTCTAGACCAAAATAATTTTCCAGAGTGAGTAAATTGTTCTTTGAGATTATATATGAAAAATGCAGTAAATAAACTTCATAGTTCATCTAAAAAATTTACTAAACTTTATGGCTTGTGAGTGATTAAGAGGAAGTGCCTTATCTATAAACAAAATATTCATTTTCATTTTTCTCTAAATTGTTTTATTTGAGTCCCCAAGGAAAACTATAATTTTATAATAATAAATGAAAAGACTAGTAAGCAAAAAAGGATAGAAATTTGTATAATTGTGTGTTTATTCTTTTAATGATTTCATATATCTACAGATTAATCTTGTGACCATATGAGGGGTTCTAATTCCCAGCTTTGGGAGCAGTGCTCTATGGCACTGCGCTAAAATGATCCTACATAGGGTTTCATGTGCCGTTGAAAACATTTAATACTGTATCAAATATTGTAAACAAGCTATACTCACTTTTTCAGGTTTATTTGTGTTGATTTTGCTGTTGTTTTAATTTGAATTTTGTTATGCAAGCCAGATCGTTCTGGGAGGAATGTTTTTCTCACAGAACCACCACCCGAACCAAACAACCCCTGAAGACGAGGAATTTACATAAGCACACATTCGCATATGCATGCGAATGGAAACAAACACATACAGTACATTTGGAACTTCCTCACAAACACACACGTCCACATGTGACTCGACACCAAAGCAGGCAGAACTCTTACATCAGATCCAACCGAAGGCCCCGAATTCAGTGTCAGTGAAACTCCTGCGCTCCATTGAAGAGGCAGAGCTGTCAGACTGGGTGGCATAACCGAGCTGACAGCCTGCTGTGGGCTGCTGCTCTTTATTCGCCAGACAGAGATCAGCAATTTTCAATTTCCTCCTTGCCGCACGCTTAAGCCCACACACTACCAAGACACCCTTCAACAACAAAGGCCAACTTCTATGACTGCGGAAGATGACTAACAATTGGACCGAGCGATGGATTATCCAATCCGGGCTGTTGTTGTTGGTGGGTGGTCTGACTCTTTACATACTCCTCTCCCCTTGGCCCAGAGTTTTAACCAATCCCCTGCCAGATGGGGTCACTAAAGTCTCACCAACAGCACCCCTATTGGCCGGGGTTGTTCATGGAGTAATAGTGCTGAGAGGAGAACAATGAATGACATCAATAATACACCGTGCCAGCCCTATGCTGTGTGAGTGTGCGTTCTGGTCAATATATTTCAATCCAGCTGTTCACTAATACTGTAGACTCATGAATAATCCACATTCCTCTTTTGTTGTCCTTGTCTGACCATGTGTGTGTGTGTGTGTGTGTGTGTGCGTGTGCACTCGTTCCCTACCCAGTGCTGGAAGCAGACGGTGTATATTGGCTGCTTCTCTCTCTCTCTCCCCCTCTCTGTGCGCCAGTTCTCCGTCTGAAAGGAATCTCAGGCTTTCAAGGCTCTTTTTGTGAACTGCTCATCAAAGCCTCCACAAACGCTCTACTGCCGATTTTGAAGTCTGTATCCTTCTTTTACTTTGGATGAGATCTTCTGGTCATGGTTCTGTGGCTCTCTCTCCTCATTTTTTTAAATTATATGTATGAGTTCCAATGCAAATGCGGCCACTGTTTTTCTGGACAAGGCAGCAGATTGATTTAAATCGACCGGTACTATTGATTTCCTTACCTGGCCTTCTCACTCATACTTTACTTCCTTTTTCCACTTTTTCAGATATTTCTGTTGTCTCTGTAATCTACTGAAATCTTCAGGAATAAAAGGAAAAAGTACAAAAAAAAACGAAAAACTTTTAATTATTTCATGTAGGCATGTGTGTCATTAAATTAATAGATTTAAGAACCTTCCTTGACTTGACAATATTTGTCTTTACATTTTTCTTCACAATTCCTCCCCATAATAATAATAATAACAACGATAACTAATTAAGTGCCCCACGTTGCTTTCATAAATAAATATCCATGCCCACTCCCAGGATTCCTGTCTTTCCCCCCTCTGCATGACAATCCCAGCATTCCTCTCCAGCACAAGGATAACCAATATGGTTGAGTTTTTCCTCCCTTGCCGGGCTCTCTGATGATTTGGCCAGACAGCCAGTGGAAAATTGGAAACTGAAAATTTTTTGGGGGGTGGAGGGGTAAAAAGAAAAACACTGGCAGGACAATAGGGAACGATGGAACTAGCTTATCCCCATGAACACACAGACAGTAAGATGACACTTCCCCTCCCTCCGAAATGCTGAAGACCGCTTTGTCATTCCCCTAATTGGATGTGATTACATTGTAACTGGGAGGGAATGATCCCACTCGCTGGCAGGGGTGCATCAGGGTGATTGTTCTATTACAAATTACCTCTTATTGAATTAATTTTCATTGAATAAAAATTGGCAGAGACTACATGTATCATGAAGTAGCATCACTGCATTGTTTGGACACAACTGTGACAGTGGGTGGATAATTTGCCGCTCGCAAAACAAAGAATACAACAAAATGTGAGGCTGATGCTTACCTTACTGTAAATGAATTCAGTTCTGATGAAACAGCATCCCCAGGCGTTCATTAATTACCTCTATGTTGGCAAATGCATACAACTTCTTTTGTCCTGTGTGGTCCAGAATGGATGATATGACTCTTCCTGTGGATGGTGCCACTACAGCAACTCTCCCAAATTTTTAAACCCCTAAATGACTTCAAAGGTTAGTTGCATATGCTACAAAAATCAGAGAAATATCTTTTGGTCGCTTTTCCATAATCTACCTCATTACAATCAATTGTTTTTCAGTCTCGTCTGTTCAAGTGCAGACAACTGCAGCAGGTGAGGTAGGATAAAAAAGCTGGCCCAGGAAATCAGGCTGTAAGCTGTGGATGTTTACAGCAGACAGTTTGACTTGTAATTGTTTTACCAGCTGCAAATACTGGGTTGGTCTTGTTCTCACCTTTTGAGTCTGTGTGTGTGTGTGTGTGTGTGTGTGTGTGTGTGTGTGTGTGTGTGTGTGTGTGTGTGTGTGTGTGTGTGTGTGTGTGTGTGTGTGTGTGTGAGAGAGAGAGTGAGTGTCGTCATGGTAAAATGTGGTCCTGGAGACACCTACACCGGGAACACACTGCCTGGTGTTGTGTATGCGTGGCAGCTGCCGTTGCGGACCTGCTGCAGAGAGGCACGCGTGTGTGTTCACATGGCTGCATCTCTGCTGTGTCGCTGCTAGTGCCAGTTCTATCTCTCTAAATAGATTTTGCAGGTTACTGGAATGTTGGATTTCTTTTCATTATAAATTAATTTCTTATTTATTTTTGACAGAAAACATCACTAAAGTGCCAATGTCTCCACATGCAGTTACTAAAATGGTTTAAAAATACAGGCGATTTTGAAGATGGCTGTGGTACGACCTATGAGTACTGAATTATTATGCAATAATGTAGTAACCATTTATTACGTTTGATGAATAGTATTGTAATCTATAACTTGTGCTATGCTTAAGTTTGTCAGTAGAGGAGCCAAAGCTTAATGTTATATTCTTTCCTATATTATGTTTTCCACTATTTCTTATTTCTGTTAATGGTAATATTCCCTTACCGTAAGATTCTGTAGAAAATGTTATAATAAATATATTTTGTTTATACCTCAGTCCGTTCTGTGTAGGTCTACTGATTCTTAGATAGACAGATGGAGCGAGCTGTTTTTAAGGAGCGAGGGCTGTCGTGGGAGCACTGGGGTGTCAGGTGTGACTGTGTGGCAATTGCAAATGGTTTACATGGGTCAGGTAGGAGGAGGGCCCCTCGCTCAGGGACCGAGTTAGGTCAGGACCAGCCCTGTAAGTTGTTATAAGCAGTTTTCTTTCAATTTTCATGCTATTATTTCAATTTATTTTGGTAATGAAAATGCCATTTGAAGCTCAAGTTAAATGTATTGTATATGAATACGAAATACACAGGAATAATCAGCTGTCTCCGTTAACTTGCACTGGTTGATCCTACCTCAGTGCACAAAACCCTTTAATGTCTAAATAGTGGAATCAGGCACCGTCAGTTACTATCACAGTTAAACTGTCATCATAAACTTCAACTCTTTCTTGGCAAGCAAGAGAAAGCATTTCTGTGTCGGATGTGTCTGCCAGAGGCAATTTTCTCATCTGCTGTAATAGATGAGGAGATGATGATAAGGAGGAAGTGAAAGTATCAGGTAAGCAATTAAACCCAAGCGCCCTCTTGTCATCCTCCTCTCATCTCCTTTAGTTCTTCCTCCTCCTCCTTCTCCCCCTCCTCTGTGCTGCTCAGCATTCATTAGGCCCGGCTTCCCCAAACACTGTTTTATCTACAGGAAACTTTACTGTGTTGAACTCCTGATCACCCTGATAAACCGCCAGGCTAATTAAACAGAGGCCTCATACAATGTGTTCCTGCATGTGTATATGCATATTTATGTGTGTATGTGCGTGTGTAATCCACGGAGTGTGTCTCTTTATCTCCTCTCCAGTTCCTCCCCCTCTCTCTCTCTCTCTTTCTCTCTCTCCTTGTCTGTCGGGCTCAGGGAAATGATGCTGAATGCTGAATGCTGAAAATATGGCACACGCTGAAAGCAGCATTTAAATCTTGACAGTGGCTGGGATTAGCTAGGTAACGAGGAGGACAGCTTGGGAAAAACAAGCCGGCGAGGTGAACTCGAGGACAGTGAGGCGGAGGAGGAAGATTCTGGATCTCGGGCGCATGGAAAAATGGGACAAATTTCGCTTTAAGTTTCATAATTATCCCCGAAACTATCTCTACTTTTTTTTTCTTTTTTTTAAGTTTCACTTTGAAGTTTTTCCCACTTTTAATGATTGTCAAGCTTTTTTCAGTGTCCTCCCACCCTAAACCTAAGCTCGAATGGCCTGAAGTTTTAAAGTCCTCTCGTGGTCATTATCTGTGAGAAAGACACCAAAGTGACTTACAAGAAACACTTGAAGGAAACTCGGGCTTCCTTTAATATTCCACATCCCCCCCACCCCCCCACCCCCTTTTTTTAATCAGCTCACATGTGCTGTGCTAAAAGCAAACATGATCCTGGTTGCGTCTTCGCCCCCTGCTATTGCCTTCGGACTGCAGCCAACTAAATCATAATCCTCTCTCCTATGAGTCCTCTGCAAACCTTGACTTGATGAACATGTGCTGAACTGACTCTGTGGGCTTCCTCTTTGGTCCGGAGAGAGGATGAGGTGGAGAGAAAACGTGAGCTGGAGAAAGACTGAGAAAGAGAGTGGGGGAGAGAAGAACTTTCCAATTAAGCTGCTCTCCAAGAAGGGCACATTGTCTGACATGAGCATGTGCACATAAGGGCAAAAATGCACATACAGTACATAGACTTGGCTCCATGATGGACTTGTGGTTCCTTGGCTGGGCAAAAAAAAGGAAATAGGAGGTTACACCATATGCCAGCCTGCCTGTGTGCGAATTGCATATGCATAGCTTAATGTTTTATGTATGAGCTGTTATGCAATCTCTATGTCAGGGCCTTACAGTGCGGCTGCATTTCTATGCAGACAGCATAGGCAGTTTTTTTTTTTTTTTTTTTTCCATTTCATATTCCAGGCTTTGCATTGACATACACTGATATATATTCCATCATGTCAGTCAGAGCAGAGACGCAAGCTTAAGCGGTATGAAAGAAGGGCAATCCTACCTCAACTCAGCTGACACATACTTAATTTACGCTGTTTACAATCCTCTCAGGCCGAAATAAACCCATATAGGGTAAATTCATTGCATACAACTGTATAGAGCCAGTTGTATTCCAGAGGAGTATTGAATATCATTTCATGGTTTACAGAAAGTACTGTGTGGTTGTAAAGGCTTTAAAATCACTGACTGGAAATCATGAAGTAGTTAACCAAACTTTTTATCAGTCTTTATTCCACATCAGAGGGAGTCTGTGATCCCAGTCATCTACTAATGTGGCCACATTTACATTTTTGTAAGGTTAAACTTTAGATACTTTATACAATAGAGTAAGTAAAGAACTTTAGATCGTAGAATTACTGTATGTGACTCTATGTGTTATCTTAAGACTCACTTTTTTCGCATTGGCCTTTTATTGACTGTTGTTTTTATTGTATATATTAGTTTGTGTTATTGTAAAGTGCTTTGTAACTTTGTTTTTGACAGGTGCTATATAAATAAAGTTATTATTGTTATTATTATTATTATATCGTATTTCTCCAGAGCCTTTGTGAATTTTTCTGCTATAAAGGTTATTTCCGTTACAAATGTATGACTCTAATCAGGTCGCTTCATTCACCAGTCGGTCTTTGAGTTTAGTTTCAGAGCAGAACTGTCTCAGCCTGTTAGCAGGTTGTCTTGTTTTATGGAAAGATTTTAGGACCTGATGTTAGACTGTGACCAACTTATTATGGTGTTTTCTCTTCCACTGTTTTATTATCTGAGCTTCTTTCCTTCTCACGGCAGAACACTATTGTTCCAGGCTTTGTGCAGTCTCAGTTGTCTCTGACTCTTATCTGCTGAGAGTCAGCCAAGTGCCAGAATCATTCTTTCTCTTATTCTTACACAACCTTGAGGCTTAATTCACATCCCATATTACAAGTGTCAAATGACAGTTTAACAAATAAAATGTTTCTCACGCTCACTCTTGCATCTACATATTATTGTTCATTCTTGGGTTAAATAAACAGTGAGAATTTGTGTGTGCTGCAGATTTAGTGATGACAGTGATACTTTGGCCAGGAAATTGCCCATGCATGCTACTCCAGCATTTTTTAAAATGTATTATTTTCATGGTAAACAAACTTTTGGGTACAAGGACAAACATGTTTAATGCACTTGTTATATCCATTAAAGTTTGCAGCCTTTTCGCTGTGCTCCCACTGCATGCCAGCAGCTGCCCTCTAGAGTTTCACCGTGCATTTGCTTCCTTATTCATATTAAGGAAGCACACATAACACAAGCAATACAGGCACCAGCTAAACAATGCATTTCTCTACAGAATCAGCGGTCAAAAACTCCACAGGGTACATTTATAATTGACCATTTCCAAAACTACATCCTCACACACAGGCACACATGCACAAAACTGAGTTAGTGGAAGCTAGGATAAAGTATTTGGTGGAGCTGGATGTGGTATGTGCAGCGACGATTGATCTCTCTGCTTTAAGACTCTGTCAGCATGGAAGTTATGATGGTTTAATCTCTCTGTGACTCCCAGGGTTCAGCTTGCTCACTGATGTCCTGAGGCCTGGGGTTTGATACCAAGATTTTTGGACTGAAGCTGTCGATAGCTGACATTTTAAAAAGTAAACATACATTTCACCTGACCATTTTCACGCCAAAACAGTTTCAGGTATCTGGTACTTCGGCTATCCATAACTAATACTGATTAGAATCATCTTGAGGGTTTCCCGAGGATTGGCATAGTATTGATGAAGTCAAAGTATGCAATTAATCAAAACATCCCATTGATTGTATTAATGGCGGGTGATACTGACAGGTATCTCCAGTTTCAAAGTAAAAGGCCTCTTTTGGCCCCATTTATCAGTCTAACCTTAGTTGTCAGTGATGTGTCTGTGCTTTGCTGCTGTCACTTTACTGTCTTGTCAAAGAGAAGCCCACAGAGAGAGCACAGACAAGCCCTCTGAACTCTACCACTCACTGGTTCAAACCCTGACACATCAAGCGCGCGCACACACACACACACGCACACACACAAACACACACACACACACACACACACACACACACACACACACACACACACACACACACACACACGCTTGACAGACTGACAGAGTCAGCTTCTGGCATACTGACCAGTAGATGACCATGGAAAATGATACACAAGGTCACTTAGTTTTTATTAGTTTCAGTACACTGAATGACATTGTAAAACTACAATATTGCCTTTTTAGTTTTCAGCTGCTAATCTAGCTCTGGGTCAGTCATAGCTCAACATTCAACCAAACAACTTATTTCTTAAATCCATGAACAACTATTTTGAAAATATCCTCCTTCCACAGTGATTTCTTTGCTCAGTGTTGCTCTTTCCTTTGACCAGATGAGCTTTGTGTTGTTCATGTTTTCCTTTGGTAAACAAATGACTGAAAATGATTGGAAACGTTAACATTTGTCACGGCTAAAATCTGTCAGCTTCACCATAAAAGCTTGAATTGTGTGTCTTTGACTTGATTATTCTCCATGATGAATGGTAAGAAAAAAAAAAATTTTTTTTAGCTGGACTCGCGCAGAGTAAGATATAAGAAGAGTCACATGTTTTTATTCCCAACTGCCAACAACAATGGCGGCACCGTAGAAATGAAGCAGAAAATGTGATAATGACAGAGCAGACGTGAGAATAAGGATGATGTTGGCTTGTGAGAGGTATATTAGAGGACAGGACAGATGTAGGGAGGCGTTGCTGTGAGGCAACAACAACATAATCGACTCAGGAACATTGAACGCTCCCCTGTTACCGTGTCCTCTTATCCTTGTGGCTCAGCGGCAGCCTTTGTTATTTCTACAATAGTGGCGTTGTGCTGGCATGTCATGCTTTCACAGTCATTGTTTCTCACCTTTAGCTCAGCGGCGAGGGAGGATGTCCCTGAGGAAAAGACTGTGGCCTCTCGTCACGTTCGTCTCTCATTAAACCATTCTCTCGCTCTCCCTCTTTGTTTGAACCCTTTTCTGTCCACAAATTTCTAATTACTGTTATTAGTGATTATTGTCTGTCTTGTCTTCTCAAGTGGACACACAATATCTTCCATTTACAATGCAAATGGCTCAAAAGCCACTCATCCACTGGATTGAAAATTGGTTTTTGATCTTTCGGTTACCTGTTCATTTCTACGTATGACGGCCTCTCCCCCTTTGTCCTTTAATATCTCTTTCTTCTTCTTTTCTTCTCACCCACATCACCCATGTGGTACTGGTGATATGTCTGAGTCAGGGGACTAGACACATTCACTCACACGTACGCATACACACACACACGCACACACTCATTACTGAGCAGCAGCTGGAGTCTGAGGCAGTATTAATCCTATTTCTGCTTGTTAATGGGATTATGTCTTTTAATTAAAGGCAAGTAGAGAGCAATTATGAGCAGTGAGAGGATGTGGCACAGTTCACTGTCGTGTCATCGTGTCAGTATTCAAGGTGCTCTCACGCAGGTGGACTTGGACACAGTGCTGCTTGGATGTTTTTGGGGCATTGCAAATATAGCTTCACTCCTTTTAATTCTGTCTTCATCTTTATTTGTTCACCCATTTTCTTAGCAACTACAGAACTGCGAAATGTTGCAGTCAGCTCAAGGCTTGATATGTTACCGGTGTATCGTTTTGATATATTTAATATTTATAACTGTAAGTTACACAGGCACCAGTACTGGCAGTCACATACATTTCTGTACCCCTCAAGAGGAAAGCCAGTCACTGAGTAGGTGTGTGAGAAAATTCTAATACCTCACAGGGGAGGCTCCTTCTCGGTTTTTCTCTTCTGCCGGGTTTGTATTGGCAAACTCCGGTAGAGAGATATTTAAACAGAGGCCAAGTGGGGATTGGGGAGCATGCAGCCGCGTAGATAGGTGAGTGGTTCAAGTGATGGGCTGAGGAGGGTACTCTGAAGACAACTGGTGGGCAGCTCTGGAAGAACAGAGAATGAATACACGATAACAGGTATTAAACAGTGGAGTTAGATGCAGAGGGGGGTGAGATAACGGAGTAGCTGTCACCATGACTGTTTTGCCTGAGGTCAGTTGTTTTGCCCTTGATTAACTTAATACCGCATTGATATTCAGGACGACACACATGTTGAGGACAACATACGTGCATCCGTTGTTTCTTAAGTAATCCAGATAAACAGCAGTTTTATTATATTCACTAACCAGATGTATTATGATGAATTGTCTGGCACATTGGGTTTATGTTATGGCCATCCTTTGACAATTAATGCAATGCTACATGGCGCCATTGCTTGCCCAATTAAGGTAGGAGTTTACCTACTGTCAAACTACAACCTTAACCTTAAATTGCTATTAGTTAGTGGCTGTGGCTGTACTGACTAGGGCTGTCACATTCTATTTGTGTAAGAACCAGTAGGTTAATATTTATTTTAAATGTTAAAAACTTGTGTCCTTACATAAGATCACATTTCTAAAGGACTTTCTTATAAGACTAAAGGTGACTATCTAGTTTTTGATAAAAGATCAATATGGACTTCAGCCATGACATGACAAAACACAGTGGAGAAAAAAGCAAAAGTCTGCACACACCCATTTTAATGAATATTTTAGTATGTTTCTACAGCTGCTTGGATGCACGTCATGTTAGGATGAAACTAAAATGTTGCCATTGACAATCTTGTAGGGTTGGGATCATTTACCCCTCACTGTGTCCAACAAAACAGTGATTCCATTAGTGAGGTGAGAGCAGGTCTTTGTGATATGTTTCACTGCATCAAAATCCACTTAGAAGCATCTTAAAGGGGAAAGTGACACTAGAGCGGCATAGAAAGCTGCAGTTGTTACAGTGGCACTGATAGACTTAGAGAGAGAGGAGAGTTACACCTCTCCTTTAATCACATCTACCAGCCGAGAACTCGCTAATGTGTCACCGTAGGACATGCACCGCTGCACACACAGGTACTGTGTGTGTGCTCAAGACACACACACAGACCAGAATTGTATTTGTCAGAGAGCTTAGATGCTGTCTCAGGTCTTATACAAAGGGGATTTGAGACTTTTACCTTTTTTTGTTTTACATGAACTCTAGGTTAGTATAAGCTGTGGTAGCAAAGGACACTCTCAACTGCATTTTGGAAGTGTTTCTTTCAATGAAGAAAACATTTTGACCTGTGGTTTTCGTCAGAAAAAGAAGTTAGATGTGAACACAGTCTTACTTTGTTTAGCAGTGAAGCCACATAAGGTACTAACGTTAGTTCAGTTGAGTTCAGTTTTTATGTAAGGCTGGCCGACATAACTTACTACATGAATATCCATGTTATCTAGCGAGGTTAGACTACATTAGTTTTATCCTCTCTCTATCTGCCATCCACAAGAATTATAGACAAAAAATGTTCATACTTCATTTATTCTTATACCAATGTCTTGGAACTTGTTTATCTGAGTCGACTGTATCCGGTCAGCTGTTTGACTAGCTTGTTGATGAGCACCTGTTACTAGACAATCTGGGCTGAACATGGCTACCAACCAGGTAGGGTCCAGGACCAGATTTTCATGGGTTAAATCGGCCCAAGCCTAAATCTCTATAGTAGGGAAAACCCTGCACGCACCAACACTCATATACTGTACACATGAAGGCACACATTTCTTTGGTTCATCACTCTCACATTCACACACACTAAGTGAAAAGAGTATGCAGGTACACACACACACCCACACACACACGCACACGCACACACACACACACACACACACACACACACACACACACACACACACATACACACACACACACACAGAGATAGTCCTTTCCATCTCCTCTTACCACACTCCTTCAATTACCTGCAGCTGCAGACATGATTCTGTCTTTATCCCTCTCTGTCTCTCTTTTTTCTCTGAGAACAAGGGAGCGTTTTGTTCCAATTAGTCCCAGCAGACGAGCTTCCAGCAGCCACCCAGCCAGCCCTCAGGATGATTAAATCCAACACACCTTGCACTCCTCCTCCGACAGATTAACATACAACCATGCTGCAGGCAGTAAGAGAGACACAGACAGAGAAAGGTAGACAAAGGATGCATAAAAATGGTGTAGCAGAGTGAGAAGGAGGGAGAGACCTGGAGAGAATGCAAAAGGAAGTGTGAGGTAAAAATAATGAAATGAAATGAAACAGAGGCAGCAAATGAGGAAGAGAGAGAGAGAGGGTGATGGAGAGGTAAAAGTGTTAAGACAGTGAAACTAAGACAGAGGGAATATGGAGAGGACAACTGATTTGTTGATTCTTCAGTGTGTTGTGAAAGTAGTCTCTGTTTCATTTCTTTCATTTCTCCTCCAGAAAGGAAGGATCTGATGCAAAACCAAACACAGTTTTCACACAAGTCCAATAACACCCCGTCCATTGTTATTTTCGTCCTGCAACTTGATAAGGTGTTGATTCATTTGACACGCAATTCATTTAGACTTGGCATAACACTAGGCGCTTAATAATGTATTGCACTTTTAACAAGGACGACTGTTTGTGTTGATCACACTTCACTGTAAATGTTTCAATATAATACTCTATAAAGCTTTTATTAGCACCACAGGGTGAACGTTGCTGTACAAGATGAAACAAATTACATAGATGGAAGGTCTGCCTCGATTTTACAACCTCCGCACCAAATACAGGGACAGCACAAAGCACAAAGCACAAAAGACAAACCACAATCCATCGGCATGTTACTGTTCCACTTGTCTTTATTTCATGTATTTTCTCTTAGTGCAGTTCTTCTGTGAGACTTCACGTCTTAAAAAGTCTAACATTGGTAAACACAATATGACATGCTGTGCAAGTGGAGAATCAATAATACTGATGACACACTCATGAATCTATTTCTTACACCATTTTGATCATAGCCAGTATGGCTGCAGCAATCAAAGCAAGCACCAGCATCTTTAGGAGCTAGAGAAAAGGCAAATATAAGCCTATATTCTCCGTAACAACGAATGAGGGAAAAATTTGCAGACTGACGAGCAAAGACTAGCTTTTAATATCTATTCAAAGTCACCTTGTGGCGTTTTAAAGCTCCAGGTCGTCTGACTTGCATGTCACAACTGAAGCACTTGAAAGAAACTCGAAAGAATATGCAAATTACACTCAAAGTACTGAGGGTTTGCCTCTGACCTTTGCCTCACCCCCCCCCCCCCCCCCCCCACCCAGTCCAAATCTTTCAAATTTGAAAAATAAAAGTATTCAGTAATCCTTTTTCATGCAGACATTTTGATAATTAATCACATTAAAAATAGCTGCATCCCATGAATGTGAGCCAGTTTCAGGGCTCTGGTGTGGTGCACACTGGCTCGCTGGAACATTTCAATGTAACACAGTCGTCATTAATGTTCCACCTGTGCTTTTCCTGCTGTGACAAACCAAGATGCCCACAGAGCAATCATTTCATGAAGCAGAAAGGGAGCGCAACAGGAAGGATTCATCCAGGAAATATCTTTCTTTTTCTTCGCCTTTTAAAATCATCCTCTTTTGTTTTGTCTCTGCACTTGAAGATTAACCTCCTAGTTGAGGCAAAGTCTTCCCCTTCCTCCAGCTCGCTTTATCTTTTCTACCAGTTCCTCCCCATCTGTCTTAATCTTATTACAGACAACCTGGTTGGTCCCCCCTGATAAACAGCACTATTACCCCACAGTGACCCCCAGCACTGTTTACCTTGTTAACAGAACGCTCGACCCCAAACACACTCTAATTTCCTATGCTATTGGCCCCATTTATGCACATGTTGTGTGTGTGTGTGTGTGTGTGTGTGTGTGTGTGTGTGTGTGTGTGTGTGTGTGTGTGTGTGGCTACAAAGAGACACTGAGTCCAGCAATGACGTTGTTTGCTCAGTTGTGCTACATTACTTCCAGAGATGCCTGTGTTTGAAGTAGCCGAGGTGAAAGTGGTGCTGC
Organism: Seriola aureovittata; assembly: GCF_021018895.1. NCBI lineage: Eukaryota > Metazoa > Chordata > Actinopteri > Carangiformes > Carangidae > Seriola > Seriola aureovittata. The sequence goes on from NC_079374.1 coordinate 18,173,950, forward strand.
CGGGGTTTGATCGGCAGGACGGACGGAATAGGAACAGGAAAAAAAGTTATTTCCTGTGTCAGCGCTTCTCCCTTGAGAAAGCTGACGTGAATAGGTTAAATGTGATAAAATATTTAAGGCAATATGAGTAGAATAATTGATTCTAGGCTCACTGATCTGGGTCTTATCTGTAGAATACAAACAGACTCATGCAAAAAGAAGCAAAAAGAAAAGAACATCAATAAAACAGGTAGAGGACTCAAATCCACAGCTCAGGTAAAAGGCGTTTTAAAGTTTAAAGGAAGGTATTAAGCAAAGTTTACTGTACTGATGGTCAAAAGCCAAAACCAGCAAGGCAGGCAATGGGTCATAACAAACCAGAAAGACAGGCAGGCAGAAGAAGGCTTTGTTGTACAACGAACAACCTGGCAGAGAACAATGGCTAAGGGGGATGGTATAAAAAGATGGGTTAATGAGGGGATTGGGAGCGAGTGCACAGGTGAGTGTGAAGGCCAGGTGGTGATGAGAGACTGGAAACATGGAGGACAAGACAGAGGAGAGAACGCAGGCAGTAGCGGGATAATTCCAGTGCTTGTGGCTAAAAGTGTGGCCTCATAGGAAGCAGGGCTCAGACCCAAAAGTACTGAAAAGTAAAAAAATTCATTTTGGAAAAGTTCTGCTCAAGTTTTAGACTATGAATATGTGAGACTGCATTTCTGCCACGGTGACATTCCTGTAGCCCGTGTGATTGCCAGTGATGTATTTAAGTTAAAATCAATTGAACTTTTAAACAGATGAATAACACCTGTCAGGACAAAGCTTTTAAGCAGCAGGCGGAGCCACCATCTGTGTAGTCCCGCCATTATTGTCACCATGCCCACACAAGTAGCAAGGGTTAGGATGAGGGGGTTATGAAATAAATGAACATGAAGTCTTCACTAGTATAATAAAACAAATTGTGTGTGTGTGTGTGTGTGTGTGTGTGTGTGTGTGTGTGTGTGTGTGTGTGTGTGTTCACGTGTGTGTGTGATGACTCACTTCTCAGCTGTGAGGATTACATGTGCTACCCAGAGCTTTGAGCGGAGCTCTTTAGGGATCTATAGGGATAAGAGCTCCACATGCCATTATGTAAAATATGAGCTAATTAACTCACTTCTCCCCTCTCAACCCATCCACACACTCCATGACCTTTTTTCACATCCCGCTGACCCGCACCGATACTGCACTGGTGCTGAAAGCACGTGTGTTACTTTCAAAAGCACAAATCATTTGTCTGACTTCCACTTTTATGTACCTGGAGGCATAGCCAGAGGCTGGAGCCTCTAGGAACACCAGTAAAATCATGTTGATCATGGCGAATCCCTCCACTGTCTCCCACAAGACACGTTTTCTCCCTAACCTTACTTTGGTTTCTGCTTTCACCTTACAACTACAGCTCTGTTGAAATCTTAACCTACATTTTAGCATTTTGAAACAAGGCCTCACCTTCACTACTTTTCTTTTTTTTTTTTCAAAGCAATTTCAGTTTTAACAGGGGCCTTTTGTTAAGCACATTTGAATAAAACATGACACGAGAGCAAGATTGTAACACTGTGTGAAAATCCCCTCCAGTACATGGATGTGGCGTTCAGCTGAAATGTTTCATCAGCCGTTGATTTTAAATGATTTGTCACACTGTTGCAAGAGGACTCAGGGGTCATGCAGGTGCCAAAGAGCGCGGTAAACTCTAAACAGCTGCAAGATTTTTAATAATGATTAACTATTACATTTGCATTATTATTTTGTGTGTATGTGTGTGTGTGTGTGTGTTTCTGTATCTGCAGGGAAATCCAAGTCCCAACACACTTAAGGACACTTTGATAACTTAAACCACGTGTAGACGGAGACTTTTTCTGTGATATTACTGTAACTATTATGATATGACATGTTGAATGCGCCAGTAACTAATGTGTTTTAATGACAAACCAGTATCTTTAACTTTCCCAATGCCACGTTGGCCACAGTCCTGCCTCTCATAAAAACATCTGACCTTATGATCACCCAAGTCACCATCATACTGCTACACACATACATACATGATGACCACACCCATCTCAATTTAAAAGGATTAGTGATCAGTGTGTGAAGTCATTGAGGCGACACGCAAAGATTTCATTGAACAGATGTTCAGTCATGACTCTGGACCCTGTGGATGTTCCTTGTTCTCACAGGCACATAACAAATGAGGAACATTCTCCAGTGTAGAGGACGTTTTACTTGGAGCGGCTCGTTCTGGATTTGGACTAAATTAAGAATTTCATGGTTTCCAAACATTTGGGTTAGTGACCCTCTAAAGCCAAGCAGTATTCACTTACAAACTCTTTGTCACATGTTCGTCTATTAGCACTGTGCAGTTCGACCTAAAATTGTTAAGTTGTGACCCGAGTGCCAACCCCCATATTGGAAATCACTGGGTAAGGGGATGAATACACTGATGAGGCAGTGTTATTGAGTATCCTATATTTAGAGTGAGGGTTATTAGAATTTGAGTTAATATCCTTGTGTGTTTGAGTTCGTGTCTTTTGTGCAAAACAAAATTGGTAGGCTACCTGAAGCAACTCTCTGTATATAAACAGAGTGCTTTGCGGGTGGAGACTGTGTGTGTGGATGTACATGTATGCGGTTTGTGAAGTTAGTTATTCCCAGCATCAAACCTAACATTGCCAGATATCAAACACCCCCCCCCCCCCTTATTCCATGGCGTAATTGAATCCCACCTCTGTGCCTCGCATTTCTGTCAACTAGCGTCAGAGCCTCCATAACTAACACCTATTAACACAGTGCTGCTCCTCTGTTTATCTTTGCACTGTTACTACAAACTCAAGACATGCGCATGCAGCTTCCACCCTGATGTCTTCATTTGGGAGAAATCGTCTTCCACACAGCCCTTGACTGAGCTGTCATGTCTGCCTTGCATTTATGTCTCAGTCCTCTTTGGTCGTCTGTATCCTGCTTGGTTTACCGTTGTCAACTTCAGCTGCTTTTTTTTCTTATGAAGAGTAAACAAATGGCTGGCAGAAGTCAAACACAATCATACACACACACACGACAAAGTTTGAGCCCAGTGATGGTAGATGTTTGTTGGTCTCAAATGCGGTGTGCACAAATTCCAAAGATGTCTTTGGTTTAAAATCTTGTATAGATGATGGTGGGCGTTAGGAAGCGAGCACATTCACGGTTTTCTCATTCATGATCCATGCTTTTGAGTGTGATGCTGGAATACATTCAGGTTAAGTACTTCCCATAGAAAACCAATTTTGTAAGGTTTAATTTACAAAAATATGCTCTAAAACAAACAGCATCAGGATGTTTGTTCAGTATAATCCTCTGTTGCACCAAACAGCAAAACTTTACGTTTTGAAATTAAATGGAGCAACAACACAGGTAACCTTATATAGCAAAGGTTAATGATCATTAACCGTCATTGTTAAAATGATCATGTTAATGATCAGACCTAATGAACATTTAGCATTCACAAGCTGATAGCGACTTTGGACAAAACTTTGGACAAGTGAATTTTGTCAAGTTTGGTAGATCCAACTCAAACTCAAAACTCAAACCTTTCAGTAAAACAGTCAATCTTAAGTCAGTCTTTTTAGGACCAGTACTGTTTGTCACACTTCTTCTCTCTGCCTCACTTTGGTTGAAAGGAAGTGTGACAGACAGCAGTGACTTTGAGAGCTCTCACACATTTATGCATGCAGGCATATCTCAAACCCTTTACATATTTGCGCTCCTTCACATATACATGCATACACATTGTGCAAACACATGCTGTGCTGCCATTGAGGACCACTCTATCAGCATCCATGAGAAGTCTGGGCTGTCATTCTGCTCACAGCCCAATCTGGCAGCACTCTCACCATCAGCCCTGCCATCTGCTGGGCTCTCAGCAGCTTGTTTAGAGGTTAATAGCTTCATGATCCCTCTATCAGTCCTGCCCATCTTCAAATGGCTAATTCTTCCTCTCTGGCAGCGATTAGCGGGGCCTGTGGCACAGCCTCCTCGGTCCCTTTGCGGCGTCATACAGGCCATCAACAGGACAACAATCCCCGGTTGTTACCGGACATGCGATATCAGCACAGAATAGATTTTACAAAGCGTGCAGCCACAACAAAATGACACATCTGGAGCCGCCGGAGATGGATCGATATGCCACTCTCAGCGGCATTAGGGTTTGTAACAGGCCGATCCTTTTTAACGGCCAACAGACCACACTGCTAAATAATGACATTTCTTTCAGTTGACAGCTCGGTAGTGCGATGGGTTCTTACACAACAAGCATAAATGTCTGTGAAGCTTATTTTGTTGCACGGATTTATGTTGATATACAACAACATGGTGCGAAATATGATTTCTTCAGTGGCACGTTGAGTTGCATGTATGTGTGTTTGCATATGCAAGCTAGAGGAGAGATAAAGTGTCCCCATATGACTTTGCATGTGTGGATACAGTAATCTGTCTGAGCGAGTATAAATAGCCTGCATTTTTTCCTGCGCAAAGTGCATGTGTATTTTCACAGGCTCTACCATCTCATCTGCAGGACCGGCTCTCCACTGTTGCGCTAGATTCCTATGGGGAAACTGATGGAGATGCTCGGTGTTAATGTGGTATCTGTCGGGTTTCAAGAGTGCAGGCACAGTAAATCTGAAGAGATCAACTTATGTCAGGGCTGCAGGGACCTCTCCGCTCACTGGAAGAGTCTACCAGTTTGACTCCAACTGAACCCTATCCATAACTGACTGATTTTCTTAGAAAAACCTCCAACTGCCTCTCAAATTAAGTTTAAGGAATTTTTTTTTTTCAGTGTGACTTCTGCATGACCCCTTGCATTTGCATATTACATCGCTGAGAACTGAATATTAAGCGCTTGAGCGAATTACTGTCTCTCAGTTGATATTCCCTGTGCAGCTCGAGGTAGCGAGCAAACGGGCGGGCGGGCATTTAAAACCCCTTTTGAAGATAATGTGATTTTTTCATTTGGCTGATAAGGACGTGTCATGGAATGTTTCATTATTTTGGACACTAAGCATTTTTTTTTCTTCTCCTTCATAGCTTACTGAGAGGAACAAAAATTAATCCAGCATCATATTATTGCTGGTTCAGATGAGGAAAGAGGGTGGGGGAGTTATTCGCTGTGATTGCTGTCGGATCGTCTTTGGGGATCTGCTCTGATTCTGACGATGCTGGCAGACGTCAAAGCTCTTAGGCTTGGGGCCGTGAGATGACATGCTTTCACACTAGTGGTACAGTACTCGCTCGTCTTTTAGAAGAAGTTCTGTGAATCACCCTCGTCCTTGATGATTTCCTGTGATCATGATCTCATTTTTTGGGGAGATGATTTATGAAACGCATTGTTCATATTTTCTACGTATTGCACGTTTCAAAGCTCAGATGTCGACCACATGTTTGTTTCAGACCTCAGCCTTTACCTTTCTGCTCAGAGTCTCAGGTCCAAAAATGTATTGCTCACTGAAACCTTTGGAGCTACACTTTGTGGAATTGGGTATCTGGTTTCAGATGATTGCTCCAGCCCATGCATATGCATTATATAAACATGAAAAGACCCGATAGCTCTAAGGGAAACTATGATCTCTCAACACATTCTAATTAAAGATTCCTCCCTCCACTTTGGCCAAAAACGGCTGCATTCCACTTACTGACAATCTTATTCTCAATTTACTCTCTAGCCGCCTTTCTGTTTTGCTGTTTTTCCATTCTGCCACATCAACACTGATGTCACTGTGTCTGCTGCAGGGGAGGATATTCCTTTTTTTTTTCTTTCTTTTTTTTTTCATCTGCTCCTTTACGTGGGGATTTTCTCCTTGGTGATAATCAGCGAGCGGTGCAGGTTCTTTCGGGGCCGAGGAAAGTGGCTTCTGCCTGGCGCAGATCAATGGCCGAAGGAGGACTCTGTCTGCCCACCCACCCACCATCACTTTTGTCAGTGGATAGAAACACTAAAATAAATGCATGAGCCTTCCCTTCCGACAGCTCGCCCGACACTGTGCCAGCGCCTGGCACCAATTCAGCACCGCGATTGGGTGAGAGCAGACCGACGCAACACCACACAAATCAGCACTTAGAGATGAGCAATGTGGGAAAGAGAGGGCGCTAACAAACAGGGAGGCGAAGTGTGATTATAAACAGCGGAGAGAGAATATCAGTTTCTGGAACACTGTCGTTTGCCAGTTTTAATGTGCTGACTAACCCTAACACAAAGTTCAAGACCTCTGACATACTCTATAGTTTTGTGTCAAATCTAAACACCACTGTTGTAATGGAATAAATTGATGGATAAGGACTTCCCATAAGGACATGTAGTATTTCAAATTATGCAATAAGATTAACAATTTCATTTTACTCATCATAATCTCTCATATTCACCTACATGTGAAGTTTTTAAAAATACCAGAATTGTTAGCACAGGGGGATAATCCTCTGGTATTACCCATATGTCAGTTCAGAAACCAATAAATTTAGGCAAAATGAACACGTTTCCATGTGTTAGGCTTTGGTTTTGATCACGCTTTCAAGCTTGAACACGCCTGAAAACATAATGAAAACGGGCCCCACTTTGCTAATTTCCCTCTTAGGTCAGAGAATGATTCAGTGGTCAGAATCTAATAACGGCTGTCTGTCATGTTGTCAGTGTTGGCCTTTCCATGATCTGCGGTCAATACTCTCGAAAACAAAATACACACTCTCAAACTCATCCAGCATGTTCCTTGAGATCACCAGTTATCTCAAAGCTCTCCTAAATATTTAGACAGCATGGGGTTGGGAATCGCTGCATGGCATGTTAATACCTAACAAATGTGAGTCGCAGCTTTGTCATGCAGGGCACTTGTTTAAATGTCCTGGTGAGCTGAGATCAATGTGATTGTTGGAGTCCTGTCCAAACAGTGGGATAAGAGGCAAACAGTGACCTCTCACAGGCTGATCATTCCTACCACATGGAGCATGTTTGCACAGACCTGCCGTGGCTTCAACCCAGGAATGCATGTCCGATTTCCCTGCATCTCCACATCCTTTTTCTGCATCTTTGCAGGCCCACATGTATACCCGGTGATGTGAAATAGAACCCAGACTCCGTAGATAACATCTGGTTTGTTAGGAGACCAAACGAAAGCCATTATGACACACTGATAAATAACAGTGTATCACAGCCAGTAAATGATGATGAATGGGCCCATTACCATCAGATCATGTCCATGCTGGGTTGTTTTTGTCTGGGGGCTGAAGCATGATACCAGGTCAAGATTTGCCCTTAAAGGGTTAAGAAGACATCTACTGGCTAAAACAAATGACAGGGATATACTCTTGCTGACTTTGCTGACTAGGTCTAAATTATACTAATATTAAACCAATTAGACGAGGTAGATGCAGAATTCAACCTTGCTATTGAATACAAAGGTACAATAAATATTAACACTTTTGCAAAAGTGCATGAGAAAATGAACAGCTACATGAACAGAAGTCAATACATTTTCTCTTTTTGGAGCACAGGCCTTGGGTAAATGGTTTGTATGTATGTAGCCGTCATTATTAATTAGATGGAAGGCTGATCCACACAGCTTTACTCTCATACAACAAGGCCTTGATATCAACAGTATAGTAACAGCCCTAGCTGTAACTACCTGTTACATTGCTGTGTTTGGCTCGCATGATATCACATATTTAGCCTTCAACTGCATTTAGGAGCCTTTTGCAAGACTTCTTTCAAACAAGTTAAAAGTTTGACCAGTTCAACCAACTGACAGAATTTATGAATATTTATAGTGTAGCACTGATAGAATTTGCCTTAAGCATTTGTCATTTCAGACAGGCAAGCTGCAAGCCAGTCTTGTTAACTTCTGTATCAAAGGCCGTTTGCTTCAGATAAATCTGAGATCTTTAACGCTGTGAACTGCATAGGGCTTAGTGAATGGTCATGAGATGATACCAAAATATAACAATAAATAAACAATTAATGTATAAAACTGCGTATTCCTGTCATTCCAGACCTCATCTAGCCTACTGTATGTTGAGTGCAAGACGAGAGGTCATAGCTACCAAGACTGCAGAAGAGCCATTAAGCCCTCTTCATGGGAAAGCAGTAGAGGTCACAGGCTCTAACTCACCTTGAAATGTCCAAATGGAAAGCTCCTGTTGCCAGGGTATCAGCGTCTCACCGCTTTATCCTCATGGAATGTCGCTGTTTATTATGAAAAAGATGCACGCCAATGTGAGCGTTAATGCTGGCGATTATAAGATTCAAAGGAAAGTGTTTTTGTACTACCTGGTTTCTTTATTTCTGTTTATTAAAGCAGGACTTCTTGAACAACTGTGCAACGGTTGTTAATCCACTTTGTTTTTGTTCTCTGGTTGTACATGAGCACATCCTGGTGAAACAGGACAGTGGATTCTTGTTCTTTTCTGCCATACTCCTATTCTTCTTTGTTGTTTCCTATTATGCAGCTGAAAAGACAAAATTTCCCTTCAGGCATGACGAAGGTTTCGTCTTATCTTTCTCAGAACTCAGTTCAGTAATCTGTCTCGATTGGTTGTGGATCACTGAGGTTAGTCTCAAGGTCTCAGTAGTAGCCAGCAGTATCTGAATATCTGTCTGCTTCTGCTCTCCCTGTTTGTGTACATGTGTGTTAAATGATATGGGTGAACACTCCTCATAACCTGATAGCCTGAGGGCATAATAGTGGGAGACATGGTTTCTTTAAAGGTGCATATAATATAATGTTTAATTATTCTCATCAAATAAGTTAGTGGCTGTTCTTATATTGGATAAAATACAAAGAGATCAGTCTTAAAATCTTTAAGAAGAGCTTAGACTTTGCAGTTATTACATTCAGCTATGAAATAACCTTGTTAGTTGGGCAAATTTTTTTGTACTTCAATGAAAACTTTATTAATCTCTTATTCTTACTATACTTTTATTCTTCCAGAGCCCTTTTTACTCACAGGTTGGAGTGTTTGGTTTGTTCTCTTTCATGAATTAAATGATCTTAAACTTTAAGACATTGTTAGGCCTATCCATATTGCATGAAATTGGGGATTTCAGGACTCAATATGGGATTAAGAATAGATTTTCTTGCAGTGATATAACTTAAGGAGAGAGGTCCCAACTGCCATTCACATGGAATCGATTCTCATTCACAAAACACTTGGTTACTTTTGTTCAATGTACAATCCTACAATCAAAAACGGGGTAGAGGAAATATCCAAATATCTTTCACTTAAATGAAAGTAGCAATACTGCAACATAAAGTTATTTCATTGCAAGCAAAAGTCCCAATTCAAAATATTACTTTTAAGTAAAATAAAAAATACTAATGCTAATATGTAGGTTATGTTGTAGTTAAGTGGAGTTCAACTGCACCATATTTTTCATAATAGTTTACATATTAATCAGAGGGTATGTTTCTAATTTCTGTGTTATATATATAGAAAAAAAATGGAAATGGAAATAGTAACTGAAATTCAGACAAAGTATTGTTCTGGAGTAACTCCCCTCTGTTGCTTTCCATCAATGATCAAGGACCAATGTAATAAAGAGCAATAAAAAGTGTGTATGAGATCTGTATTTGGACCTTTTTCTTGTGAGACAGTCACTGAGGTGAGTGTTGAGTTGATCATTCGCGAGTTAAGGTCACCTATTGTTTTCCTGTTAGCAGTGACTATTACTAGACAAGTCCCTCTATAAAGAGACCTCCGCTGTCCTTTGAGATCCGTCTGTCTCGGTGCGATCAATAATCCAATCTCAGTCTCCTTCTGGGGGAAGAGAGCATGTGTGTGTGTGTGTGTGTAACCATACACCCCTGATAGAGGCCACCAATAGGGGGAAATGCTCCTGTCTGACCTCCAGCATGCATCATTTTCCTCCTCCTCTTTCTCCCACTTTCATTGGGCCATCATACATGTCTCCATTTGGCTCCTCTGATCCTTTTCTTCTTCCCCCTACTATCCTTTCATCTTTTCACCTGTCCCCATGCATCAGTGTGTCCATCTGTCTATCACTCAGTCACAGTCAGTAATAAATTGGTTCGCTCTCTGGAAAGTCTTTCTCCACATTCAGTGCTGATTACTGTCAGTGTATCTGTCATCTTCAGTTTATGTCACACTGATCGATGAAGTGTGTGTTTGTGCATGTGTGTGTGTGTGTGTGTGTGTATATGTGTGTGTGCCACATCAGTGGAGCCACCTTGCTGATTTTTGGTTGCTGGATCTAAGAGGGTCAGGTCAGCTTGGTCCCAATCAATGACTGCAGAGCCTAACTGTCTATTCCTTTATTACCCAAAGACACAGACAGACACACACACACACACACACACACACACACACACACACACACACACACACACCTTATATCAGTAGCAGATAAATCGAAGCTCAATGATCTGACACTTAACAAGGAGAGAAGAAATGGAAATAGCAGGTCACCTCTGCCAAATCTGCAAACCTTAGGGACTATATTGTTTATTGTATTGTGTGTGTGTGTGTGTGTGTGTGTGTGTGTGTGTGTGTGTGTGTGTGTGTGAGAGAGTAAGGTTGGATGGACACCACTGGTTTCCACACTGAGATCAAAGGTCTAAAAAAGGCTCATGTGCAGACCAGCATTAAAATACAGCTACTGCTGCTGTTCAATTCCCTCTTTAGGCGGGGAGCCGTGGACTGGATTAGATACAACACCTGCTTCTAGTCTGCATTTGTTTTATTCATCTGCACAGGGACGAGGACAATTTTCTTGATGCACCTCATTTGAATCAGCAGTCACCAATCAGCTGCTTAAGAGGGGGAGAACAAGAATTGACCGGTCACCTGTGTTGCATCTGCAAACCGTAGGGACTGTGTGTGTGTGTGTGTGTGTGTGTGTGTGTGTGTGTGTGTGTTTGTCTGTGTCTAGAGGTGTGTGTGGCTGAGTCTGCAGCCGGTTTTGAAAATCCTTTTAATTAATAGACTCATTACCTTGCAATCTCGCTGTGCCCTTTCCTCTGTGTTGTCTCAGCCTCCAGAGGGAAGCTTAGTGATTCTTGTCTGTAGTGAAGTATCACATCCCTGGAAACGAGACCCTGGAATGACCCTCTGTTTGCCAGCTGGGCCAGTGACATGCAGTACAAAGCAGGGGTAGTGTGGTAAGGACTGACAACAATTGTAAGGATTTGGAAACCTTTATGAAGAGGAGACAGAAGTTTTAAATTAAAAAAAAGGTGCGTAAACTGGGATCTTTATCTGAGGAAAAAAACCTCAAATAGAGAGAAAAAAAAACACAATTTCACTGTAAGAAAAAGATGAAATGAGATGAAAAGAGGAAAAGAAAGAACAGAGAGGAAGCATGACAAAAAAAATAAGGAAATATTAGAAATTGGAGTTGGGTGGGGCAGACACACTTTAAGATGATGGAATAACCTGACCTCCTGCATATTAAATTTATTTGTCTGGGTATCTGCTGAACCTTCATTAGCACAGCTTTGGCAGTCTGAGTGAGATAGAGACCGTTACTCACTCAGGGAAACATCCTGACCAGACGCCGAAGGCTGCTCAGGGATGAGCCCAGACTCCTTACAAACAAAACTCATTCTGACTGTTTTGTACCTGTGATTTTATTCTTTTGTTCAATACCAACAGCTGACGGCCATCATCAAAGTTCGGGATGTCAACTGCAGAGCAGAGCCTGCCCGAATCCCCCCCCCCCCCCCCCCCCCCCCCCCCCCCCCAATCTCATGCTCCATCTTACTTTTGCTCATGAACAACTGGGGGTAATCTTACATTTCTGATTGAGAAAACTCCTAAACAAAACTCCACACTCTCCTTTCCTTGGCTGCAGCTCGAGGGTCTGTCCATTGAAATCACAAACAGAATCAGTGACTGTAAGCACGGTGCATGCAGTAAGTAGACTCAGTTCGCATTTAAGTTGTACAAGGAGCAAAGGCCCAAACTCCCATGACTGTATACCTGTGACGGCTCAGCAGCTTATCCACTGTTCCCCAACAAGATGTTCACATTGTTTCTTCTGAATCTGAGAATCAATAATTACACAAAGTATCAAGTCAAGTCAGGACAGTTATTTATGTAGCCTAAAAATGTGTGCCAAAGGCCTTTACAGACAGAATATTACAGATCCATAGAGCCTTGCTTAGGATGAAACACACAACAAAAAATCATACTCCGGAGAAGACTGACAACTCTCTTCTTCCAATAACACACCCTCAACTTCTCTCTCTTTTTTTATTGGAGGGACTGCAACCAGTCTTCTGGCATTGTGTCAGCCCTGACTACATAAGAACACCCAGCACCTTCAGCATTTTAGGATGAATCTCATTCAGCTCTTGCATCTTGGTTCTGTAAACTTTAATGACCTCACTGACCTCGACCAAAGAGATTTGTAAGGCTATCTGAATGGACACCGTCTCTTTTGCAAGTTAAACCCAATGCAATCGCTATTAGCACTAATGCCTCGTCTCCCAAGAAATAGGGAAACTGTTTTGAATAAATGCGAATGTTATTTTTCAGCTAAATTAACAAAGACAACAACACATGGACAGCAACAAACACGTTTGCACATTCTGTGAGACACAGAAATCACATTTCTCTGTCAAAGCTGAGCATTGAGACTGCGGAGATGTTTGGTATCTGGGGAGCTCCTCATCATATTCTTTGTCAGTTACAATACCAAACACTGTCAGGATTCAGTAACAGATCCTTTGAGTATCTGGTGGGTATTATAATAAGTGAGTAGACACGCGAAGACACACAAACACCGAAAAGATGAGCTGGACAAAGCGCAACACTTTGCAAACAAGTTAAATGACAGCAACCAAACAGCTCCACTGGGAGGTGTGCACTGCTGTGTGTGTACATATGTAGATTTGTGCAAATTTCCATGATAGTTTCCAAATCGTAAATTATGCACATGGAGACGTTTTTCCTGCAGACCTCGACTGTTCCTCATCCTAATGACTGTGGCCGCTGAGCGTTTCATTAGCGCTCTGTTAGTTGACCACCTCTTGCTGTTTGTTTTGCTCACTCCATCACCCTGGGCCATTTAGCTTTCATCAGAGGGCTCTTTCTCATCACCTGGTTTTAATCTAACCATTGTGACCTCAAGTACCAATCTCTCTTACCTCCTATATGAGAGGAGAGGAGCTGTAGTCATTAAGTTGGAGTGATAGATCGATATAAGCCATATTGTTCTTTTACAAATGAAGTGCTTGCCTGTCAGTTTGGTGTCTGTTTTGGCTGTCATGAAACATCATCTGACTTTTAATTTGCAAGCAGATTCTGTAACCATAACCCATAATATTGTGTTTTTTAAATTTTTTTTATTGCATTCTTGAACATGTGCTGTTCATATGCTGCCTACTTAGGATCTAAGCCTGTGTGCAGCAGCATCACTCGCACCCCTTGATACTGGTCTTTGGTGCACCTACAGTTTTCCTGTTCAATTACTTGATTTCTGCAGGAGAACTCACTTTTGATTTCACTCTCAAACAAAGTGGTAGACAATAAAGCTTAAATGCATTTTATTCACCACCTAAGTATAGTGAAAAAAATGTTCTGATTTACAAAAGTTAAGATCCCGGCTGTAATATCTTAGAATGATCTTGTAATTGTTACAAGTGCATTCATTCACGCTTTGCTTTTGAGTGCAATGTTTTGCATGTATTTCAATTAAAAGAACAGAGTTTGTCCTGTCTTCTCCATCTCAGATCTGTACATCTGTGCATGCATTTTTAAACTAAAGTTTCAAAAACACTAAGATTTAGCGATAACTCAGTGAGCCAATATTTGAGATCAGTAATTTTCCATCTACTTACTGGAAGTAAATTTTAAGCAATGTGCTGTTTTGAAAGTTGTACTTCAGTACCACTTTTACATCTGCATTTTCTGGTCCTTCCCACCAATGAGTAGGACTAATTGTGCTGCTTGTTTAGCCCACCCACACTTTAGCAGTGCTGTGAACTGGGTGGCTACAAATCCCACAAACCCGAGCTCTAATAGGGTGATGGATAGTTCCCACCTGTCAAAGTGACACTTGTAATGGTCCCATCCTTTGTGAGAATGAGGGAAAGAAGGAATAAATGGAGGGTAAGAAATTGAGAAAGAGAAATGTTTTCTTTGGTTCTCTGTGTCTTCATCTCCATATACGCTGTAGGGAGCAAAGCAAGGACACAGCAGACATGATTCACTTTGAAGAGTGAACAATGGATGCAAATTGCCACCAACAGTTGTTTGCTTCCTGAGTAAATCTTGTTTTTCTTTTTTTTTCTCTGTCTTGTTTAGATGCGCCCATTCCATTCACATTCCCAAACACAAGCCAGCATTCAGCTCAACACTCCCTTCATCCTGAAGGGTGTATCACTACATTGGATAACATCAGTTTATTTTTCACAACAAGTTGGTAACACGTCAATGTATTTCACGCTAAGTGAACAATTTGCCTCCTAAGGTGGAACTGAGTTATAAGTCATGCTTAAATTATGTGTTGTTCACAGGAGGGGCTGCAATAAAACTCACGATTGGGTAAGGCCTTACTGTAAGCTGAGCATTAAGAGTGTAAAAAAGAAATTGCACACATCAGAGAAATGTGGCATCGATAATTTCTACAAATACTTTAATATTACTCACCAAACTAAACTCGTACTCCACAAAAAAGGCACATAAAAACCTGTGCTGCTGACAAAATACCACTTCAATAGCTAAAGCCTGTGGCATGTGCTGTTGTAAAAAAAAAAAAAAATGGCCCCATTTGCCTGTGTACAGTGCCAAAACTTTACCAACTCTGGCTTTGTTGTGGCAGTGGTTTCAACTTTGCTTCCTGTAACATTTTTAATTTGTTTCAATTCCATGAAAATGAAATTACAGGTAACATTTACCAGGGCAAGTGAGTTTATTTTGCCTCTCCGTGCCTCTGCCAGGGCTCAACCTGTTGCCTTTGCCATCAGTCAAACACACCAACACACCCACCCAGAAGCTTGATAGAAAGGGAACATTTCTTGTACACCCCTAAAGTAGCCATGTTAGTGCCATGACTGTGTGAATGGCAATGTTGGTCTGCCATCCAGTTTGTTGGTATATAATAATAAATAATATATAATAAATATCTGAACATCTATGGAGTGGTTTGCCACTGAATTTGGCAGATGTGAGTTATTAGCTGGAAAACACAATGGGACTACAGCATAAAGCCTTACCTAGTCTAAGTTCAAATTTGGTAGCAATACCACAGAAAATATTAATGTAAAAAAATATAAAATATTTTACATGTTTTTATAAGGGTATGCATAGTTTTTCCAAAAAAGGCCATTTGTAGACTCTAAAAAGGGCCATGGGTCACATCCCAAGGATACAAAGGCTGCTAGTTTTGAATGTTTCAACATATACAGTTATAATTTTGGGCTCTAATGTACAGTGACACTTAACAGGTAGCCTATCCTATCCCATATCCAGATTCAATATCAGTATTGCTGACACATTAACTGAAGCATACACATTATAGTGCTTTTTCCCTTTGTGGATATATAAAGAATTCAAATAAGTGGTGTGGTGGAAAATATAATTTATATAAAACAGAATACAGCAAACTATGGACATTTTATAGTTTTAAGTACTTTGGCAGGTATTTGTCAGGTATCTGTCTGTATTCCCTAGGACATATCAATAACATCTCTTATCTACATGCTACTTTCACATGAAGAAAAAAATTAACACATACGAACGTCATAAATAATGATGTCGCATAAACTGTTATCATCACAGAACACAGAAAACTTTTTACAACAATTTACATTTACAACACACTTTTTACATTAACAAACAGAAACACTTCTTATGTATGACGCAGGGCGCACAAGACTCCGGCTTGCAGATCCTTAACTTGTGCGCGAATTTCTATGTTGTGACCGTCCGGGATCCTCTGAACCAGCATAACGTCGTTTTCACAGTTTCATTGGCTTTACAAAGCGCCAGTCATGAGCACACTCGGTTTCAATTGGCTGGATCTTTACACGAGAGAAGAGGGGCAGGTCCCTCCTTTCAATGTGGACTCTGGTTGGCTGTTGTGGGCTGTGGGCGGGACACGGACGCTCCTATTGGTCACGTGAGGTGTCGATCGCGTCAAAGGAAAGGTCAGAGTGCAGCGGCGATGACATGGCTAATGTTTACATGCTAACTTAAGTCATGAAGGAGAACATGTGGAAAATTGTGCACGTCTGCCAGGTAATTTGAAAGGATGCAGCAACAGCAGCCCGTGTGTATTTATTGATGGAATAATTTGGACTAAGTGCTTCACTGGACTGGATTAACTGGACCTTCACCTACATTACAAGACCATTTTTAAAGGAGTTTATCGATGGGAGGAGTTCAATGAAACTTCATTGGTGGGTGAGTTGCCTCAATATTTTTGAATTGTTTGTTTGTTAGTTGTTTGTCTGACAGAGGCGCTGATTGTACCCGCTGCTGTTGTTGAATCTTAGCTTTTAGCTCATCTATCCAAAGATATGACAGATGAGTACACACTTATACACTAGAAAGTACACACTGAAGTTGTGTTGGCCCGCCGAGGGGATATCTGAAATGTTATGTAAACTGTCACTGCCACTAAATACAGCAAGAGACCACCAGCATCTCAGATCAAAACAAAAGCCTAGTTGGCCACAACTCCCCCCTCTCTTTACATTCAGCAAGGTGTTAGGAAGAAAGCAGCTACTAAACACACAACAAGAACTACAACTGAATAACGTTACCCTGTGCACAGGAGAGCCAACAGAAACATTATGTAGCCATCAGGTTATCACACATTGAAGAGAAGAAAAGCCAGTTCCGAATCAAGCTGGGGCAAAACCATTAGTAAGCATTTACTAGACTTAGAGTTTTTTATTTCCACTCTGTCTTCCCTGTCAAAATTAAAATATATGCGAAGAAGCATAACCCCCTATAAACATAATTTCATTTCATTTTCATTTCATTATATCATTTCTTAAAAGCCTTTCATGAAAGTGTAGTTGTCCATGTAAAGCCCATGTGTTCCCAATAAGGATTCAGCATACTGTTGCCATTTGTGTTGACATTGATTTGTTAAGCCCCTCTTAACTGATAGATACAGTAGATCCTAGATAGATATATCATCTGACAGAGAATCTGATTTAAAGACAATGGGGTGGCAGAGCTATAGGGGTATAGAAATCTAGGAAGCAGCTGAAAGAAACGCTCGCGTGTCAAAGCAGTCTCTATAAATACACCGCTCTCCTTTCACGTATTCCTCAAGAACGGCTTGACGTGAGAGAATATTAATTTTTTGCTGCTGACTGGAGCAGGAAAGGGTTGAAAACAACTATTTTGTCCTTGTGGAGAGGTGTGTTTCTGCTTGCGTTGGCCAAAACCCTCCAGAGAGAGAGAGAGAGAGAGAGAGAGAGAGAGTGAGAGTGAGAGTGAGAGAGAGAGAGAGAGAGAGAGAGGAGAGAGAGAGAGAGAGAGAGAGAGAGAGAGAGTGCATGTGCTTGAGATAGCTGACTGAAGGGTGAGACGTCAAGTGAGGAGAAGGAAGACTGAGGTAGTAATTGATGACTGTTGGTTTGAATAGCTCCTATGAATGTGGCATATATTTAGTAAGATAAATATAGAAGTAAGGGTGTCGAGAAACGGAGAGTGTGTGAATTTGAGTGGATTCTTGAAATGGTGTGAGAAGTAATGACTAAAACTAATTTAAAGCTGCTTGTCAACCAAAAACATAAATGGCATGTAGCATTGCTCAGGGGGGGTATTATGACCTCTTTTATTATAAAGACAACGATTGCCGAAGCTCCTGTCAAGCGACAATCACCACCACTCGCTCCTGGCAAGAATCCAAATCCAGTGGCAGAGAAAACTTACAAATAGCCCCTTGAATTTTACAGTTGGAATACCAAAATTAAGTAGCTTTTCTAAATTTTCACTGTAATTATGTCAGATAGGTGGGAGAAACAGGTATGAACTTTTTAAGCTCTCCAGTGTTTAATAATTTGAATATAAACATTGTTCATAGAAATGCAGAGAATGCAATAAAGCATACCTGCACACCTCATCCGCTTCAGTGTTCTTACATTTACCACTCACAATCTCTTTCAGTATCAGTGGTGCTAAGCATATAATCACATGGTGTAGAACATGATCCAACACAGTGTATCTGTGTGCAGACTATTTCTGTGTGTGTGTATACGACAGAACAAGAAAGCCTTGGCTTAGGGTTTTTAGCAGTGTGTTTGTGTGGGTCTAGGATACCATGTCCAAGCACAAAGCAAATGGGATTTTCTAGCATCTTTCTCTCACTGTTTTTTTGTGCATGTGTCTGACTGTGTGTGTATTTGTGTATGTGAGTGTGTATGTGTTCAGCAGAGAGGGAGTCTACTCTATATTGTGAGGCTTAGTTTCCCACTGTGGTCATCCAGATTGCCAGTCACCGCAGCCTTGTGTACGACATGCTAGATAAATCCTGTTTGCACGCACACCCGCACACACACACACAAACTCACACACACACAAACACACACACACACACACACACACACACACACACACACACACACACACACACACACACACAGACACACACAGGAGCGCCCTGTGAGCCAAGAGATGTGGGCTAGTGGGTTCAGCTTAACCACAGTGAACTCTGGTTTGTCCAAAACAAACGAAGAAGGCCATGCAGGGATGAAGCTTTCAACAGGCTTGATCTGACTTACATATTCCATTGGTGTAACATCATGTATTATCTTTTACCATTATTTTTTTGTTATGTAAGGTTTAACATCTTTTTTTTTTTCTTGAAGAAATAATATCAGCAGATCCAGCAGAATACACTGCACTTCCTTTTTCAAGCTGAACATCAACAATCAATTTACTCTTCTGCATGGGTGCAAGTTCACATAATGCGTTCAAAATCAGTGCCTCTCAGCTCCTCTGGCTTATTTAAAAAGTCGGATTGATTTATTTTGGAGTCGAGAGCTCCTCATATCAAAAAGACAATTAGCAGGCTCTTCTGTTGTTGCAGCAAACAAAGATCCTCGTCATTTTAATTTAATGAGCTAAGCCTGCCTCAGAATGAGAATCTCTGCTGGAATTTAATAACGGTTTCCACTCTGTCTCGCTCTGAAGAAAAGGACTGAGGCTCCAGACTAGTGTTGTCACAGTGTAAGGTAGCATCCAAGGATATTATGGGAAAACAGGCCCAGACAGACTCATTAGGAGATGTCCACACAGGCTGAGATATTAGATTCATGACAGTGCTAATACACAGGCAGCATGGCTAAGATTTCACTTGAATAATGGATGTTTTGTATTGAAGCGAGCGCATCGCTGGGTTATTTCTTTTGCACAGATCTCTGTGACGCTGAAGTGTTTTGACTGATTCAGTTGTTCCAGTGAAGAATGAGAAGCGTAGCATCCTCCCTTGAACAACAAAAAATAGACAGAGAGGCATGATGGCCATAATGCAGAACGGACCGCTATATCCTCGCCCAACTCGCAGAGCAGTATACTTACACAACCAAGCACACACACACAGAGGACAATGGTATATAGGTGTCTTTACATTCTGTGAAAGGAGACTGAAAAATCAAAGCCGTGTTTGAAGTTTCCTTTCTGATGTGTCCTCATTTGCGTAGAACCAAAATGTGAATGGTAATCATACCATTGCCCATTCTGGTCTCATGGAAACCCATTCAAACAAACACATGTTGAGACTTAAAGAGTGGATTACTAACAGACTTCTGTGTGCGCTCCTGGCCTGTCTGCACAAGAAAAGCAGCCAGTTAGCATTTAAACTGAGAGCTATAGTATTGTGGCACTAATGGAGCATTAGATTGGGGTTAAGCGCCTGAATGGGGAGTGGCCCACTTGCTCTGGCCTGGGGCTACGCATACAGGGCCACCGCTTAGCATTAGCATAATTGCTGGACACCGGAGCACAGCAGAAGGTACTGAGAAATCCCCATTCCAGTTCAACTAATTCACTCTTATTGAGGTGGGAGGACTGGTGCTGAACTCCATGAAAGGCCCAGGGATGGGGAAAGAGGATGGATAGATCTCTTGGTAAAGCAGTTAAGAGAGGATGCAGAACTGGAGGGATGAAGAACAGCAGCGCTGGTTAGACTTTGCTGCAGTGAATGAACACTTTTATTATTCACTGCTGGATAAAAATGAATGAAAAAGGCAAATGAATAGGGCAACTGTGGAGAGAACAAGCACATGTCTGCTACTTATAATTATCCTAATAAAGAAGCTTTACAACAAGTCTGACCCCCCCAGCATCACAATGGTTGACAGACCAAGAGAAAGAGAGAGAGAGAGATCTGAACTTACATATGTAGCTGAGCACAATAGTTGAAGCAGCTCTCTCTCTCTCTCTCTCTCTCTATCTCCTTCCCTCTTCCCTCTTTCCTCTTCCTCTGCTCCTGGGATGGGTCTTATTTTAAATTTAATGAAAAAAGGAGAATTGTATAGGACTCAAATGGGACCCCAGAGAGTCCCAAACCAATTTTTGTTGGACAATGGCAAAAACAAAACCGGAGATGTGTACAGTACTGATGAAATGTAGGCAGATGGAGGAATAAAAGTATGTGTGTGTGTGAGAGAGAAAGAGGGCTGGAAAGAGAAAAAGACATTTCATTCAGGAGAGTTTGGCAATTGGTTGGCACTGAACAGTAGTTTGAGCAGTTTATAAAAGCCCAGCGCTGTTGATGGTTTTTGGTTGGGTTTCTCTTTTGTCCTGGTTAGCATCGGAAGCATGCGCACAATAGATGTAAAATATTTAGACAAGGTGTTCAAATTTGATATGGAGGATTTTCCTGTTTTGTAGTTTCTTATTGGAAAAAAAAAAGATTCACAACTTATCTGAGTTTTCTCTCCAAGGCTCTTATGATCATGAGCTCTTCTCCTGCTTTGATGATGAATAAATGGGAGGTTAGCTGTGAAGTGGGATTGGTTTAACACCATGCCACGGAGCCCCATTTTCGCAGAGCGCCAGCCTCAAAGGTTCCTATACTCAGGGCCAGTGCCCTCTACACAGCTCCTGTGAGGGTTCCCTGAACCCAGACAAGCATTTCCCCTCCCATCTAGCGCTATTGCTCCCCTCCCCTCGCCTTGGATTCCTATTCAGCCTGTTTACCATGCCACCAGGCCTATTCAGACCCCATTCGGCAGGTCTTCCAGAGCCATACAGAGCCACTGAACTCTCCCTAACCTACTAATCAGACCTCTCCTCCCTTTCAGCCCTGGAACATAAAGCCCCATCTTGACCACCATTTTGTAGGTCAGCCAGTGTGGGCTTTGTGTAGGCCTTAGCACCACCAGAGAAAGATCCTCCTCCTATTGATGCATCTTGAGCAGCTCCCTGAGCCACCCAGACACCTCCTCCTGCAGATGGAGGCATCCAAAGACATCCAGTTTATTAAGCTGTCACTGCGCATCTAAATCTGTTCCCTGTTGCAATGGTGCAGGCCTTTCCAGAGAGAGAGAAAGCCTTTGTGTGCCACCAAGGTATTCAAAGAGCTATAAAAAATCACACACACTAAAACTAATGCACACACACCGGTGAAATGAGATGCAAATCCAACGATTCACTTGGCAGTAAGAGTGCGCTTTTCTTTGTGTGTTTATATGTGTGCATCTTGTGTGCGTGCAGGTGGCACTTGTTGTGGTGTGTGTGTGTGTGTGTGTGTGTGTGTGTGTGTGTGTGTGTGTGTGTGTTTGTGTGTGTCTAATTCCTGTAGCATGGTCTCAATCTTCGCTGCCATAGCAGTGTCTGTACAGTTGAGCAGCCGTAACACAGTTGTTGGTACGGGGGCATTGTGCAACAGTGGCAGGGAGAGAAACTACTTAAGGAGCCAGGACAGTGTCTGTGGTTAAACCAGGCTACAGTGAGGAGAGACACGCACAAAGACACCCACAATGTAGGATGAGCAATACAGGGTTACAGAAACAGGGGGAGACAGAGAAAGAGGGGTAAAGAAAGGGTAAAGGCTGAACTGGATCTTGGTTAAGACTTCCAGCTTCTTTCTCTTCCTTAGACAATCAACACTCACAGATTGGATTTGCATGGCTAAT
Organism: Seriola aureovittata; assembly: GCF_021018895.1. Taxonomy (NCBI): domain Eukaryota; kingdom Metazoa; phylum Chordata; class Actinopteri; order Carangiformes; family Carangidae; genus Seriola; species Seriola aureovittata. Next base: position 18,196,041 of record NC_079374.1, read on the forward strand.
GGGAGTTTAGGGCTGTTGTTTGTGCGAGGGGGCTTCAGACGGGGCTGACCCCTGGATTCCAGAACCTCAAACTTAGCCCCAGCATTACAAGTACGGTTATAGTATTTTAATCCCTGCTTGAGCAAATGTATAGACATTAATGGCAGAGGAGCATCTCTTGTTTCCACCAGCATGTGCATGCGTTGCTTCCTGTGAATTGGCAAGTGCTTGCCATCTGAATCGACTGTAGGAACGGTGGACTCCGCCACTGGCAATGCATACTACTACATAGAGAGGTAGAATATGTTTAATGGCTATAGTAGAATAAAAGATACCCATAATTACTATCAAAAACTGGGTTTGATATGATGAAAATCCTCAGGGTTATAACTTAAACTTTAATTTACGGGTGGCAGGACGGCTCACTGGTTAGTAATTGTATGGCTGGTTGGATTAGTGGAATCTAATCACGTTCTCACATCTACGCCGTTCTCCTTGAGAGAATTTTTTTTGGGAGAAATTTATGAAATAATGAACTAATCATAACAATTGGCTCATACTGTGTAATTGATAGTGAGGTAGTTCTCTCTCTCTCCCTTTCTCTCCCTCTCTCTCTCTCTCTCTCTCTCTGTGTGTTTGGCTAAGGAGTGGAAATTAAAGGCTCAAGTGGTAAATGCTGGTCTTAGGAAGGGAAATGACCACTGAGACGTTCAATAACGCCCTCCGTTGTTAATGACCGTTAATCAGGCTCAGACAGGGACGCAGTCTGACACACACACATATATATACACACACACACACACACGCACCTGAGTAAAAGAAACAGGAAGGGGAAATGAGCAAGTGATCCACTTCACCTTCTACTGTACATTCCCACCAAGATGTAAAAACTTTTCCAAACTTAAGGTGTAAAGCTTAAGCAGGTTGTTTTGGACCAAAGACAATCTTTTTCACCCCCAAGCTTTTTGTGTGTGTGTGTGTGGTGTGTGTGTGTGTGTGTGTGTGTGTGTGTGTGTTTGCGTGTGTGTGCAATAGGGGAAGCCCCTGCCTTGGCCAGCTATAAGAAAAACATTTCACTCTTGTGTGTTTTAATATCATTAATGGACAGGTTTGTGCAAGTGTTGAAATACGACCCAATTAACAAGTGCTGCAGTTTTGTTTTTATTTCTCCCTGAATTAATCTTATGGAAATAGGAGCTGAGAGTAAGGTAGATATTTCCCATGGCGTGGTTCTGTGAAATGGGTTACACATGTATACTCTCAGCCCGCCGCTGCCCTCTCACGTTGGCGATCCCTTTCTCCATTAGCTCCCACTCCTTTCTCATGTGGCTGCATGCTCGGTGCACAGAGAAGTGGCCCTGGTTGGTCACAGGCTAAACAAACAGTATTGCCTTTCTCCCTTGAATGTCTGTATTTGGTCTGGTAATAATTTTAGGTGAAAGGACTGAGGAAAACCTGTATGAGTGTTACAGATGGTATTATAACATGAAAATAGGTATAATTGCACTGTGCTTATAGTGCTGGTTAAGTAAACCTACAGTAGGGATCGGGTTGCGCTGCGTTGGCCTCCCATGTGCATCACTGAGCGAGTACATGCTGTTTTAACTGAGATATAAGAGACTAAATTAGCTGGAAAAGAATTTTGTTAAACTTCTGTTTGATACAGTTGGTTAGTGGTTCACAACACAGGCAGTGTCACTATGTTTCAACTAAAATAAAGCTAATAGACTAAGTACAGTGCTGCTCCTTTTCAATCAAGAAAATCAATAAATACCCATAAAAGTAATTTACAATAAAAGCTGTTAATGTGCCACTTTAAGAACACACATACGAGAAATAATATTTAGTCATTAAATGCATACGGAAAGCACACAGCATTTAGAGAAACAATAACTGTAACGGCCAATTGTTTGCCGTTTTGAAAGATCTATTGCTGCTATGAATCACAACAGGATGGCTAATTTATTAGAAGTGCAAAAGAAATAGGCAAACAGTCCTGAGCTGCAAATACCAAACACATTAAAGCCTGGAGCACTTCCAGAGAGATCTTTCAATTACACAGAGTGAGTACCACTCTGTTTCGATGGCAAGATGGATAACTTAGAGAATGTGCTGTCAAAGAAGTAAACTACACTGTAGATTTAATTAGAATAACACATATGGGAGCAGTTGCTTGGACAGGGCTGCATCGTAACGGACAGGTGAAAGGCAAATCGATGCTTCGACCTGGAGGAAGAGCTGCTTCCTACAAAAGCTCTGAGAGACACAGTGAGATGGAGGGACAAGGAAGAATGTGGATTTATTGAAAGTGGACGAAGAGTCAGAGTCAGGATTGTCACTTTACTTCACGGCCCTGTATCTAAAATCATTGCATTGCAACCAAATTTTCAAATGCAATGAATTTTTGAACTTTCTAGCAGTAATGACAGTACTGTATTGTTAAGCTTTGTAACCATGGTTACAAGACAAGGTTAAGAAATACTTGACAAAATGAACAGCGTTTGTTGGTTTTGTTTGTTGCTTTGTTAGTTGAATATAAACATCCGTCACTTTTAAACATTAGCCGACACACATGATGCCAGAATACCGGAGCAACACACCCACTGTCCAGACATCAAGCTAAGGTAACACTATACCAATATGGGAGGGGCTGCTCATTCACTCACCTATGATAGAGTTGTTTTGGACATTAAAGGTGCACTATGCATTCCTGCATGACGTCACTTCTGTTGATGTTCGAAGTAAATACCAAACAAAACAGAGCAAACTCGCCCCCCCCCTAGTTTCCGTAACTGTCATGAACGCGCATCAAAATCGAAAGTGGATCTGTGCTACGTCGGTTCTTGTCGGTGATTGGCTGGAACGTGGTTTGTTATGTTTTGGACACAGCCTGTGCCCCTAGTGTTTGTTTGCCATTCGTGACACCTGTGTTGTCTCCAGAGACCGTGCTTTTTCACAGTGTATTCAGGGGGCAGGCAGCTAGCGGATCAAGGGGAGATGCCTATGATTTGAGACAAAAATAAAATTGCGCTGAAACCATGCAGGAATGCATAGTGCACCTTTAAGACCCAAACCTCTGATAATGTAACTTTTATTTGGTTTCCAGTCAAAATTAGTGACGTATGGTTGATCTTGATAACAAACAGTTGATATCAAGTTCTAAGTCTTTTATTCAGCATTTTATTGGTGATATTGGCCATTTCCCTTCCCTTTTTTTCTCTCTTCATTTTCAAAATGATGTGTGGAATACTTGAACATTACACCTGGGGATGAGCAGCTCAACAAAGTGTGAGTGGGAGGAGACAGATACTGCAAGCTCTCAGCTTTGTCCACATCCATGATTTCTTTCAAACACTCAAGTACATGTCTAAACAGAGCCCGCAGAGTGACAGTATAGCAATCCATTGAAATGATTGTCAGTCAACCTGAAGCACATGAACTCAAGATGTAGGTGTTACATGTGATTCAATTAAATGGAATCACGACAAGACAGACAGATGGATTGAGTGTGGGTTGAGTGTTTGTGTAGGTGTGGGAGAGTGAATAGGTAACAGGGAGAAAGAGGCAGCATTGTATTGGTTCTCATACATTTGTTTTGATCTCTGCAAGGCTGGAGCTCTTCTTAAACAAGACTGCCAAACGTCAAGTGTATTAAATAACCACATCTCTCGATATCTTGGTAGATCTTTCCAACTAAGATTGTCTGCCTCAGCCTTTCAGTCAGTCTGACGGTGTCCCTGCCAGGGCCTACAGCATCCTCTCCATGAAAGACCAGTCTGTCAGTGGACTCTGAAGCACTTTCTGCCAGACATGTGGTTCTTATTTTGCAGCCAGAGGAGCAGATTAACATAAAAGAGGGTGTGTAACAGTTCTCGCATTCAAAACCCCGCCTGGGGCAAGAGGAGGAGAGGCCGCTGCTGGATTACCTCATTTAGGATCCTTTAGAACGCTGTTTACCTTGCAAAGTGTGCATCTCAATGAGGTATTGCTGTGGCAGCAAGCATAACAGGGTCAGTGGTATTAACAAACAATCTCCTTTGGCAGATAACCTTACTCTGCACATGCAGACATGCTGATACACACATACTGTATATGGCTGGGAATCAAAGGGTTACTCATGATATGATACTGTGGCAATATTTTCTCCATGACCTTCAGGCGATTCTGAAAGACAAAATATATTTCAAGACCGTCATCTACAATATATCACGATATCTTTGAGACTGAATGGAAAGACAGACCTTAGAAGCTGCTGACAAAGCAATGTAATCAGAAGGTCTGTTTATTAGCAGTTCTTCAACCTTCACTTGTATCACATAATCTCCATTAGTAGATGTATCTGTCTAAGATCATTTTCTGTGTTACATGTTACCTTCATGATGTACTGTATTCATACTAGGAGACATTTAAATATTTGCCAGTTGACCTCCCTACCTAGCCAGCTTGCTACCTACCATTCATGAAATGATAGTGACAAAAAACACGATAAGGATGGATGAGATTGATACAGCTGTAGAAGTGAGACTGGGTGTATCCGAAATCACTCACTCATTCACTCCTCCCTACTCACTATCCAGGGAGCTCATCGATAAAATGAAAAAAAAAAACTTTCGGACACTACTCGGGTCATTTTCAATGCATTGTCTGTCTTTCTTTGAGCTCGAGCTCAATGTATGATGGTATTTATTGCTTGGTTAGTAACCATCTGTTGAACACTACTTTTCATGATGCATGGTGGGATACCATGAGTCATCTATATAGGGTAAAATAATTCTCACTATATTTCGGGCAGCTCTACAAAATGGTGTAGTGAGTGATTTCGGACACAGCCATTGTCCTCCAAAGAAAAACTAAAGTATCAGTCATTTCTACCATTCCCCACAATAACATATGTTTACATTCAAATGACAAAGGTCTGTAACAGCCACAGGAATTACTTGTCTGACTTTTGTCCATTGGGAACAAAAGAGGAAGTTGGGTGAAGTTGTTGTATAGCCACATAGCCCAGACAGAAAGGGTCAGGTTGGATGGTTTCCCATTTCCTAACAGTAACTGAGTGGTTATTATAGTAACTATGATGGCAAAGGCCCTTCAACCTTAACAAAGTAGTCATGTTAACCCAAACCCAAACTCTGATGTTTCCCTAAACCTAACCAAGTATTTATATCGACTTTGATCATAAAAGGGATTTATTGTTCATCAGTGACTTGTTAAAGTCTTGGAAAGGATAGTCAAACAATGTCATCCAGTACAATCCAAAGCCAGATCCAAAAAAAAAATGGTTGTATTCTATGTATTCACTCATTTAGATTGGGGGACTTGCTGCCACAAATAATTGTAAGTTGACTTACAGAAAATAACAACTCTTACAATGACATGTTTGAAATGTCACTCTCTACTGATTGGTTAGGGCCAAACAAAACACAGTGTCAGTCTGAATGAATGAAGTAAAACTAAACATTAATTAAGTTTAATTATCGGGCTAATTGTAATCTACTGCTTGTCGCTGACATCCACAAAGTCTACGGCCAAATTAAAGTAAAACCAAGCAGTCACAGAAACTGCACTGGGACAAAGCACATTAACAGATGAGACCCATTTTCCAGCTATTTCCCTCTGTTTGCCCTGCTGACCTGAGTACGGAGCTACTGGCTTGCTAGGTTCATGTTCATGTCTGTACATATCTAATGTAGCCTATGTCTGCGTAGGTGATTTAAAACAAAGCAGACGTATGTAACTTAAACAGTATAGGCTGAGGAAAATCTCATTTCTGACAGATACTGGGTTTTGAAACATGGTAGTAATAATAGAAGGCTGGTTGGGGTGTTTCTCTCTTACATGCTTGTGAGGAATCAAATTTCAGGTTTAGGATGTCCTATACAGTGCTTTTTTTTATTCATTCAATAATTAAATACTGTTCTATTCAATTATGTAAAGCCTCAAGTTGATGGTATCAAATGGCTGATGTCTGATTTTTAATGAAAAGCTGACACATCCCAATGATTAGGCAAACTAATATTGGTTTAGCAACACGTTGGATATTAAAATTCTCTTCTCTTTTTTTCACCATTTTTTCTTTAGCATCCATGTACAGATCCTATTTTCCCTACGGCGGACCTTTAGCCATCGGTGCAGTAGTTTCACCTCTATCCTTGTGCAGGCTCAAGGGGGAAAAGGCCAGATATGAAGGGGTCCTTTGTTGGAGAAAAATTAATATACTTTTGTGCAGTTTGATTAAATCATAATGCGGCAGGTAATGAATCTCCACCTTCGCTGTTTCATTACTCTGTGCCTTCATGTTATCAAGCCCTAAATATAGCCTCATTATATATTCCATTTCTACCAGCCAAATTCAAAAAAAAAAAAGAAAGAAAGAAAGAAAAAAAGCGATGGTTCTTTCTGAACGTCAGGTGTATATTTCATTTTACTGTTCATATGAGGGCCGGGGCCTCTCTCTCTCTCTCTCTCTCTCTCTCTCTCTCTCTCTCTCTCTCTCCTCTCTCTCTCTCTCTCTCTCTCTCTCCTTTCCTCTTCTTCTTCTCTCACTCGATCTGCCTGAGTTATAGCCACCACTCACATCTACCAACTCCAGATAAAGGGAGCCTTTGCAACTGGAATTGGAAATAGATGACAGAACCAGGTGAAGCACTTGGATGAAAGCTTCAATTATTTTGATGATTGGTCTCAGGAAATGTCTCACTATGACTTATTTAGTCCCAATGGTGCTGTGTGGAGACTTAGTCATTGCAAGCTGAAATGTCATCCTCGTCCTCTCAGCACAATGTCACTGATATCAGCAGAGCCATACTGACTGTTTTTTTTTTCATGAATTCCCATTAATTTGTTAAGATTTGATTTGCTTACTTGAATCTTTAACTGTTAATCCATCTCAAGATGACCCATGTTAGCTCAAACAAACACATCCAATTAAACAAGGGAAATGTGTAATTAGGATGGTGCATAATGAACTTGACCCTCGAGGTGGGACAGATGATGTGCTAATAAGAGTCAATGAGCTAATCTATCTCGACAGAGGAGTCAAAGGTCACAGATGAAGCCGCGATAAGAGACAGGCCTAATGAATAACAATAGGTGGATTAACGGGAAGCCAATCCCTGATAGGGATAGGGATTTGGCCAATAATGTCCCACAGATTTGCACAGTTTGAATGGAAGTCATTGTGTTCTGCAAACTGGACAAAGGTCTTATTTTGGAGTGTCACAAAATATTCTCACAGGTTCACTTCTACTGTTTGGAGCTTTCAACATAATTTCACAGTTGAAAGGTATTTTGGAAAATAAGTATTTAAATAATTGCAACTGTTTAAGTGATAATCATTTTGCAGATATCACAAAATAAGTCATTTACAAATTCATACTGCACTGTGCCATAATGACATAAAAGATATGATTCATATGTACCTCAAATGTCAGTTTATTTCTCAATACTAAATAAACTGAATTGATAGGTATTTATTATATAAGCAGTAGTGGATGACTGAATGGGCCGTTCTGTGTTGTCCATTTAAAAAGAAATGACAATGCGACATGTCTTAGGTTACCCAGGTAACCAAAGAGTAGACATTATTTCTGATAATGGCATAGAAGCAGTCTGATAATGTTCATTTCTTCAGGGGTGATTCAGTTTAATAGGATGAAGGTGCAGAGGAGTTAAGTGTCTCAGCCTGACAAAACTATTTAATTTGGCTCTTGAGGGGAAAGCTGTGTCTGTGTCTTCAAAATAGTCCAGACATTACTATAAGTAACAGTGACAATATTTCAAAAATGATAACCAAGTCACTGTGTGGTCAGTTGTTTTGTCCTTGAACATCATCAAAAAAAAGTTCGCCCCAGACAAAAGGCCACAGCAGATTTTCTTCACTATGTGTGTATTTTATGGTCACGTTTACTCTTTGAAACTAGGGTTAACCTGTTTCATTTTATTGTTTTACTTTTTTGTTAAACAGAACTAATAAACCCTCGTCCAGGGCTAAGGTTTTTAAATTCAGTTTATAACAACTAAATAAATGGATTCAAATTAAAACAATCTTTTAAATTGACTCTGAGCATGTGTATATAAAGTACATGCCTTTACATGTGTATGTATAACTGCATATATACTGACATAAGTGTGAGGAAATATGTGTCTAAGTTGCCAAGTAAAGTGTATATATATGAATGCATGTACACAGACTTACTGATTTCATAGAATTATAATTACTCACTTATTTACAACCAAGTTTAACTTGTTCTTTCATATCATAGTTATTTTAGAGTTAGTTACATATAGTATGTATTTGTGTGTGTGTGTGTGTGTGTGTGTGTGTGTGTTTTTGTGTGTGTGTGTGCATGTGTGTGTGTGGCTCTATCCCTACTGGAAATCCTCCCTGGGGGTCTCCCCTGCTAACCTCAACAAAGGTCATTGTGGGGGAGGACACACACCCTGCTTTGACCCTAGGGGTCAGATGAGGTCTGTATGATGGAGATAGCTAGACAGGGTCAGATTATAGGATGGCAATATCTGTGTTGTGTGTTATGTGCCTCTGCGCCTGTCCTGCATACATGCATGAGTCTCCCCCATTCAACGTGCTTGCACTCTCGGAGCATGCGTGCAAGCATTTTGTGCACGAGTGCGTGTGCTGGTGTGTCTGTGCTGTCTGTTGGCCCGTGTGTGCAGCATGGGTAATGGTCAGTCCAGTATTAAAAGCTGAGTAGTTTGCCTGCGGCGAGGTGAATGTGCAGCAGATAACTGTGTTTGCATCTCTGTCTCCACACATGCAAGAGAAAATCCTTGTGTCCACAGCCCAAATATTACTTTCTATTTACCCCATGGATTATATACTACAGATAATTGGAGATAACAGGGTTGCTCAGAGCGCCTGTCAGTGTTGCTTCCACCTGGCCATTATTCCATTATCTATTCCATTTTAAATGTCAACATTTGTTTTTTGACTTATACAAAAAGACCTCATGAAAGACTTAGCAGATTTGGAAACGACCAACGAAATTGTAAACAGATTATTTTAAGTATTTATTTTCAATTTTAGGCACAATGTTTGTGCTCAAGTCTGTAAATGTAATGCAAATGTACTCAGTAAAAGGAAACAGTTTTACTTACTTACATTATATTCTTCAGTTTTCTCTTTGGTTTGACCTGCTACAGACGCCGGATATGATACATAATTTATGTACTGAACAGTGAGATAAATGTAGCGTCTATAGAGGCAGACAGTCCAGACAGACACACTCATATACAGGGTAAAGTGAGTGGCTTGAAATAACTGAGAATTGTTGAAAAACACAAAAAAGAAAATCAGTGTGTAAGTGAAGACTGTGAAAGTGAACTGAAACAGGGTAATTATGATAAGTGGAGAGGAGATGGGAGTAAATGAAAAACAGTTGTAGAAAAATGAACCTCATTTAATTCCATTAAGTTTCTCAAAAAACAACAACAAGACAAACTACCTATCAAGTTTGAGATACTGCACTACAGAAAATATCCAATTTTATTTAGAGCTTAATTTTGTTGTTCTCAGTCAGTGCTGTTGTCTTAAGTATTAATTTTATTAAAGAATTTTGAGCTATCGAATTCACTTTTAAGGAGACTTTCACAAGATCCTAACCCTACATTTATAATTTTTTTCAAAGCGGTGTTAGCAGAACAGAAGATTGCAGATTTTGCTTATTGTTTCCTGCAATAACTGCAGAAATAGGCCAAACACTAAGGATCTCTTTGCCTCAGAATTCCTCAGGTTGCGTATGAAACCTGAGGACCCAGAGCTCAGCCCTCTCTGGTCTGCAGGGCTCATCGTGGGCCCCATCGCCTAACTCTATTCTCTAGTTGGACAGAAGGGAAGCCTAAAGTTAAGATGTTGCACAGCAATGTTCCATGTCTCCAGTAACCAAATGTGCACTTTGACAAATTGTGTAATAATAACAACTGTGTGTTAACACAGCACAAAGTGCCTAATACAGCAATATCATTTCACAGTGGAAAGCCTGAAATGCTCCCCACAACCAGTGGCTAACTGGGCAGTGCAATTAGGAAAAAAAACACATGAGCATAATGTGTTTGACTGGAATCCTGTCCTCTGTGTTTCCTTGGCTTTCACAGGATGCATGCCGCGACAAAGTCCACCTCTGTGCCGCTTGACAAACAGAAAATGGACAAATAGATGTATCAACAGATTAAGTTTTAAAAATCACAATAACTGTAACAGATTCACAGTCTGCCTTTGATTCTGACTCGTATTTATTCTTCGATTACAATCATTCAGCAACATTTATCTTCTGTAAAACCATTTGTGAGACCGTTTGGATGCCATTACTCTTGTCTTTCTGTCTCAAGAAGTCTTCACCGCCACAGTTTGTCCAATTGTCTTGGATAATCTTGTTATCTTTTTCTTCATCCTTCAATTTTTCTATACTTGCTTATACATGCTGTACAGACCTCGTCATGGTAAAGCTGGAGCCTGTCCCAACACACAGTGGCAGGTGGATAACCATTTACTCTCACATTTCCAGTTATGGAAAGGTATCATTTCACCTAACATGCATGTTGTTGAACTTGAGAAGGAAAGCACCAGGAAGAAAACTCTCACTGACATGAGGAGGAACACACAGGCAGGCCCCAGCCAGTCTCCAAAATATTTTGTTTCGCTTAGTAAAGAGTCTCCACTTTTTTTTAATGTGTGTACAACTTCAGAGCAGCTTTGAGTGATGCTATATATAGTAAGTGACCTTTGAGTGGAGTGTAACATGTTAATAAAACCCTTATGGTATTTATTATTATGAGAATCATCATTTTTGTCTTTTTTTCTCCAATTTTATGTCTAAATTCAACAGATTTCTTTAATGAAAGCAGAAGCTGAGGGCACTTTATGAGTAGCTAATAAATAATATGGATGTTGTGTCTGAGCTTTACTGTTGCATGAGTCACAAGATGTTTTTGTCTGCTAAACAAAGATCAGCATTTTCCTCTGCTTCCCACTTCAAACACAGATACACATACAGACAGAAATGCTGGACTAATGTTGGTCTAATTGCGGCAGTGGAGCCCTGAATCATCTCTTAGACTGTTTTTCAGAAAACTTAATCGTGTGGACAGGCAGAGTGAACTAATTATCTGCACGCTGTTTTCCCAGCCAAAGCTGGTAATTTAGTAGCAATTGACCTCCTGCAGTTTGCCAGCGAATGAAAACATGTAGGCCAGTCTGCTAACGAGGGGCCTGGAGACCCCGGGGTTCGTCCGGGCCTTGCTCTGCACAGTGGACACAGAACCCCTCACTTCAGTTCCAATTTACCTCTTTACCACCTCCGGGGGAGACATCAGCGTCCTCGCACTGTGTAATGACTGAAGCTAGCCGCAGCAGAGGAAAGGCCTGTTGGGGGAACAACTCAATACTGTGATTGTCTGGAAAACAGAATGTACTACGTTCCAAGTTGGTTCACTGATGGCACGTGGCCTCAACGCCTCCAGCTGGACCGTGCCTTTAAAACTAAAGAGTGTATAGCTCTACCTTTTCATTACATTTCATCCAACATTTTTCTGGTTGGGTTTGGAGTTAAACAAGTGTGGATTTTTCAAAAATACTTTTCACTGTCTTTTACTCTTGGCGGGCTGAGACACCATTTACAACATCATGGGACGCCACCTCTCCAGTGAAAGCCAGACTGATGAACTTCTCATGAAGGTCAGCAAGTAAACTATGGCATTCTTCAGGCCTATACCTCAAAAAGTTGGCAAGAAAACGGCAGGATTGGCCATCACATGATTTGATTATCTGCCTCGTCGATATTAAACACCTCAATCAGATGTTTCCTATTACTTTATGTTTTTAGACTATATCGCTTTCAGTGCGTGTTTGCCCACATGACACTCAATCATGTATGGGAGATTCCAGATCTTAGTGGGTGTCCTTTTTTGACTTACCTTCTCTTGTAATAACTGCATATGTAATGATGCAGAAAACACAGCTATAATAACAAACAATGATTACTTCTTTGACAAAGCTCGCCCATGGTGGAGTTCTGGATTTGCTCTTGTGCACGTCAAGTTGTAGCATCAGGCTGGTTTTGTTTATTTTTGCGAGCATTGAGGTTTGTAGCAAAATGCACGCACCCATGCAGCTTTTGTAGTTAATTGAAACAGTGCCATTGCTGCTTGAGACATGGCCAAAGACAGTTATCAGGTGAGGCAATTTGTACCATCATACAACAGGGGAGCATAGTCACCACTTTTCTGCCAACTTGTTATCACCTTATTGCTACATTGTTTCCCCTTTGTTGCCATCTTGTCACCATGTTGTCACATTTGCTGAAATGCCAAAATGCAAGGAGTAGAAGACAAGCACAACACACCTCAGATAAGATTCGGATGTATCGGGGAAGATATCCACAATAACATTGTTGACCTCTAAAGGGTGATCATGATATAAAGTCTTAAATAGTCTAAAATGAAGAAAGCTTCAGTATCATTTCTCTATGAAAACCAGAGTAAAGAAGCCACACATTAGCCAGTAATGCTATTGTTGCTATAGCAGTAATACAGTGATTGCAACACTGAAAGGAATCTGGCTCAGCCAATTTATTGTGTCACCTGATCATGTGTTGTGATAAAGAACATTTTTTGACCGGGAGCTTTCAATGTGCAGTGTGTATTACTAATTACACTGCATTACATGATGTAATATGTGAATCATCAACAAACAGCCTGCTGAACAGGCCAAGTTACTTCGGTTCCTTGGCAGTAGCTCAGCCAGGTGAGACTGTCTATGCTCATTTCAGCCTGCTGCTGAATCTTGTTTTCATGTCTTCTCCTTGGGATGCTTTGTTGTAATTTTAGAAGAGAATAATCTGTAGATATATCCCCTGAAGTGATTTATGATATTGAATGTGTGTGTTATGGGTGTGTGTGTGTGTGAGAGAGAGAGAGAGTGAGAGTAACACACAGGGGAATTTAAGTTAATTTCCTTTGTGTGGTTGCTTAAGTAAACATTGCTGCTTTATGAAGAGTGAGTAGCTGCGCCACCGTGATGTGTTAATGTGTATGTGTATGTGTGTGTGTGAGAGAGTACATTTACCGCAGAGTTAATGGTACAGTTACTGTGACTATATTTTATTACCAGCAGTTTGTGATGCCAGTAACAGGCAGAGACGGAGGACATCTGTCGTCAACATGTTTGGAGCTCACTAACAATGAAAGAGGCTTAATGAATAACCTTCAGTTTTAGAGAAAGACATTCATACTGCTTCAATTCACTGGTCCTGCTTAAATCATGTCTTAACAACACCTCCAGCTCCACAGGATACAGCCAACCGCAGATTTCCAGAGGAAAGTATACACCCATATATAATGTAGCTCTGGTAACACTTAAAGGTCCCATATTACCTGCTGTTGCATATTTTCTACTCTTTTTCATTCTTTTAAAAAATTAGAAAAAAATACAGTATACAGTACATACTGTATAGTTTACTCTGTTTGCTGTGCACCTTAAAATTGTACTTCATTAGTAGATTTTTTTTGGGCCACTTGGGGCAACAGAAACAAGTTGTATACGCAACATTAATATACTATCACCTTTTAAGTTGACATGGTGAACTTGTTAGCAAACATCTACAGTAGCTATGGAACAACATAAGCATTAATTTACAGAGTCATATACAGTATCTGGCCAGCTGATGAATTCCAATTTTTACTGTCAGCTCCACTTTGGTTTCTCCCCAACTCCTGAGGGAAATCTGGCTCTTTAGCTGCTAAATGCTTCACTGTGTTCATCAGCTAGTCGCTAATTGTTTCTTTCTGCTGTTTGGTGCTGAGCAGGTGGGATATAAGAGGTTTTTTTTTTTTTTTTTTTTTTTTTTACTGAAAACTTAACACTGTGGGAACAGCGACGATGAACCAATACAGTGACGTTGTGGGGACAGGTAAATAATGAACTGAAAGTGAACAAAAAGCTTCATATAGGTGAGGAGAGCTAAAGATTTGAGCTGAGAATTTTCTGTAAGCTCATCACTATATTTGGCTTTTCATTTCATACACTGTTTTTTTTATTAGAATATTGATTATAACCACTTTAAATAGGACTTCTGAGATAGTCCTTATACTAAATTAGACTTACTTTATGGTATAATAGAAAAGCTCTTATAAAAGCTTTAAGTCCCTTGACAGTGTTTCCTCTCCACTGCTACCACATAATCCCTTAATTACTTCCTCTGAGGTATTGCGACAGTATAATACAACATTTAATATTAAGGCCATTTATTGCATTTATTTTTGGCCAGTGACCAAAGTGCATAGACATGATACTCTAAAGATGATATTATCTCTGAAAACATCAGTGGTCAGTATCCACATGTTGCAGTTTGGACATGCCTGCTGTGTTTTGCACTGTGTGGACAAAACGAAGATCGGTCTGGCTGCTGCTGCACAAGCTCCAGCCAAAACACTGTCTTGAGTATTTCCAGTGAATGTTTTCAATGTCAGTAAAACATTGTTCATCTCTTTCCCATGAAAGTCATTGTTCATCACAGGCTGCTCAAGGTAAACATTTGTACACTGAGCTGAGACTAACAGTGAAACAGATTGTATACAGTATGTCAGTCAGCTATTGTAATCGGAGGATGTAGCTGCATCCTTGTCAACCTGCGGACATATTCCTTATGCTTGCCCAGCCTCCGCTGTATTGAGCTGCCGTTTCTGATTAGTTTTGATTGGTTTCATTTGTTCCTGTGTTTAGACATCAATCATTGCCTTCCTTTACTGGATCTCTGCTGTCTCCCAGCTGGTTCTATTTTGTCTGTCTGTGTCTGTGTCTGTGTCTGTGTCTGTGTCTGTGTCTGTGTCTGTGTCTGTGTGTGTGTGTGTGTGTGTGTGTGTGTGTGTGTGTGTGTGTGTGTGTGTGTGTGTGTGTGTGTGTGTGTGTGTGTGTGTGTGTGTGTGTGTGTGTGTGTGTGTGTGTGTGTGTGTGTGTGTGTGTGTGTGTGTGGTTGGCCTGCTTGGTTTGTGAGCCTCACAGGTGGTCTGCTGTAAATCTATAGATGATCAGACAGAAACAAACAGAACATAAATGGCCATGAGGTGTGAAGGTGGGAGTCTGGATGTATCTTGTGTAAAGCTGTCTAACTCTTGGCCCACTGTTCTGGCAGTCTTCCTGTGTGTGTTTGTGTAGCTGGTTAAGGCTGGCA
The DNA here is from genome assembly GCF_021018895.1 of Seriola aureovittata. Taxonomy (NCBI): domain Eukaryota; kingdom Metazoa; phylum Chordata; class Actinopteri; order Carangiformes; family Carangidae; genus Seriola; species Seriola aureovittata. The sequence goes on from NC_079374.1 coordinate 18,211,205, forward strand.
TATCAGTTTGCCAATACATCAAACTAAATTTACCTTTTAATAAAAACAACACCAGTCCTGTATACTGTCATGTACCTGTGAGTTTATAACTGCTAGATATTACAGTGGCAGCTGTGGCTCAGGAGGTAGAGCGGTTCGTCCACAAACCAGAAGGTTGGTGGTTCAATCCCGGGCTCCTTCGCCACATGTTGAAGTGTCCTTGGGCAAGATATTGAACCTTGAATTGCATCTGATGACTGTTCCATCAGTGTATGGATGTGATGTATGAATTTGTGTGTGAATGAGTGGCCGATAAGACTAAAAAAGTGCTACATAAGTGCAGACTGTTTACCATTTAAAGTTGTTGTCTGATGAGTTTAACCGGAATTGTTTTACAAACAGATTCTATGTGCATACGTAAAATTATTATTATCACAATTATTACTGTCATTATTACAGGTAGTAGTAATATGTAGAAATATCTTCAGTTTTTCATATATTTCTACTCCAACATAATAATGACGTTATCTTTGGAAGAAAGAACTCTAAAATTTACAAATGCACAACTACAAGCAAAGTTGTGTTTACTCTGACTTACTGACTCCGTATTTGTGTGAGGCCAGCAGAGGATAGCATAGTAACTCAGTATCCTCTGAATCCTTGGACAGGCATCTCAACTGTCAAGACTGCTCTGATTGCTGATAGTTATTACACAGGAAATAACTGTACTGCCCTGCCTGCATGGTCCAACACAGGATTTATTGCCTTTCTAAGAAGTGAAATAATCCATCTTGAAAACCACTGCTACCTCTGGTTGGGGATGAAGGAGTGTTAGGATGCAGCTTCTGGCACAACAAAAAAAGACAACTTTCCATAAAAGCCTATGGGAGGATGAGATGGGGGTTTGGCAGAGAAAGAAGAAAGGGAGGGATAGTGTGTCAGAGTGAGATGTCTGACATGCGGCTGAGTTCTTCGCCCTGGCAGGGCCTGGAATGGCCTTGGCTCTGAAGTACAGACAGCAGCAAGGGAGGGGTGGAAAGGAAGACAGGAGAGATCATGTGTGGAAAAAGGAGGATGGTATCGCCCTTCTTCATTTAACCAGACAGGTCAATAGAGAACTTTTTTCTTTTTTTTTTTCAGTCAGTGCAATTACAGTGCAGTTCTCTCTGGAATTGCCCATGTGGTTCTGCCCCTGGCACACACTCTACTATGGTTGGATAGATGGATGAAGAGGAGCAGAGGAGAGATGGGAGAGTAGTGGAAGTGTAAGCCTGGGTGGGTTGGCAAAGTGAGCAGAATCTAAGTGGTGCAGGAGTACCCTGGCAGACAGCATGGCACCTCTAATCACATTCAATCAATCCTGTGTAGAAGTCCCAGGCCAACCTGAATACCAAACTCCATCAGTCTCTCACCTTTTTCATCTATTTCTACAGTTCACTCAGCTCTCCACTCTCAATGCCAACCACTCTGTAGGCCTATACCTAACAGGAGCAGACATGCCACACCACCAGCTGCCCCAGCTGTTCTTAAATTCAAATGTCGTCTAATTGGCAAAGTGACTAATTGGATAAATACATCACAAAAGTAAAAACAGATTGTGCCACATAACCTAGTTCTTACATCGGCTTCAGGTTAGTTGTTACTAAGCATTTACACCCATTAACTGCCAGGTGTAGCTACTGTATCGTGAACAAGCTAGCTCTCAGAACTACCGCTAGACTGCTGCTATTTTACTTGTAAGTAAAAGCAGGTGCTACAGTTGACATATTTGGCCTGTTACTTGCTGTTTGATGATAGTTTAAGCCGGTGAAATATATATATATGTATTATTACAAAAATATATATATCAAATCACATTGGTTGGGTTAGCTTAACAAGTTAACTAACATTCTAGCTCTGAAAAACAGTTACTCCTCCATGTATTCATGAATAAAGCAATATAGTAACTACATTTATATAATTTCAGCCTGTAAACAGTAGTTTTTGGAAGTTTTGTTACAGCTTGTGAAGCTACAATGACTTTCTGTGTAACAGTTGATGCTTTTGAGTGCCTAGCACCACAGATGTTTTGTAGCAACCGATTTAAGTCTTGTCTAGCTTTGACATTCCTTAAGTTTGAGAGTGTGGAAATCACTAGTTTGAAACTTGCTAGTAGCTGCTAAGAACTTAGGAAGGACTTAACACACAAACAACAACCCAAACCAGCAATCCAAACATAGTTTGTTTTCAACTTTTATTCATAGGCTATAATCATAAAATTGATTAATTGATGGTATTTTAAAAAAACAAAACTAATACAACTGCTGGTTTATGCTATATATCCTGGTATATACAAATACCAGCACCCTCAACTGAAACAAGATGATATGTCCACCACACCCTCCACCACTCACTCCAGACAGACAGTATAACCTCCTCATTTTGTAGAATACCATTTTGTAACGTGTTCAAGGTTTCGTCATCATTCAATTAATTTCCTGCTTAAACGCAGGCAATTATGAATAGTGTTTTGCAAATGAGAAGTCTATCTCATGCTAAGAAACTGTTTTTCGCTCTGGCAACTTTGTAACACAGCCCCTCTCTCTCTGCTGTGACAGATCAGCTGAGATGAAAGAAACTGTAAGTGTCCTTATTTGTGAGTGCCACCCTTGGTTAGACACTCCACTGACCTGAGATAATCGCCTCAGAAGGGGAACAATAGTTATGTGCATTGTTGTACAGATTGTGAAAAGCATTTGCACGTTTGGCTCAAGGCCAACCTCAATTGGTGACAGCAAGACTTAAAATAAATTAGTTTTTTTCCCAAGTTATGAATCATACTGCGTCTCTTAAAGCGTTTCACTCGACTGGACAACGCGAGGCTTCTCCGCTGCACAGAGTTCTGCTGTCCGCTGTAACAGTAGAGATCGGGGAAAACAAATGGTCATGTGAAGGTAAGGAGTAGCGTGATACTAAGTGTGTGTGTCAGTGAAATTGTGCCACTGGGCCTGTGTCACAACACTTTAGACTGGCTAACAAGCATGCGTGTGTATGTTGGCTGGATTGTACACGCAAGCCATGCACCCCCAGGCCAAATTGGCATACTGTGTGCTTCCATAGGTATGCATAATAATTATAAGCATCGTGTGTGTTTTTTGTGTTTTCTGCTTGACATTCTCTGCTGTTTGTCAACAATGATGCAGTGTTGCACTTTGGGATTACAGTAGCGTTCATACTGTATGTTGACTAATGCAAGCCGTGTATAGTATTTGCAAGCAAAGTTCTTAGTCATCTCCCATTGTGGGCTTCCTATCCCTGCTCTTCTTTAAACAATAATGAGACAGTTGGACAAGAGAAAGAAGGATATCAACTGCAAAGAGACAGCACTGTGGTGCACACAGAAAGGGTAACTTTCAACTTTCAGTTAATTTTAAATTGCTTCATGTTTATACTGAAAATACTCCCACAAATTCTTTCAAATTCACAGCAAAATTTGGAATCGCACTTCTGACCTGAACTCCCCGAACTTCAGATGTGTTCAACGCTAACTGCTTACCTGAACAGGAAGCTAATCAGCCATAGAACCACAGAAACTACAGAAAGCAACGCAAAAATATCCCCTAATTGGGCACAGTTGCTGTAATTTTCGTGTTTGTTTGTGCCTTGCAATTAGGAGCATTTCAGCTGCCAGTTGGACTGTATGGGTTTTTTTTGAGAATGAGTGCAAGCTTCATAATTTGAATCACACTGTATTGCAATCATCCATATATTAGAATGGATCAAACAACCTCTCCTCCCTAGTATTTCACATATGCGAGGATAGCTCATTTCTGCATTCATCTGGATGAACTGAAAAGTCAAAAATACCCCTTCATACGCAGCTATAGCTCTCTAAAAGCGAGGATGGAAACGTTGTGTGATGATTCTTTTCATGGAAATGTTCGCAGCGCCATAGGAGGTTGGTGCCAGAATTATGCTTGTTGATAAATTCCTATGATGAGATTCAGAAACAGCTGGCTGCTCAGAGTAATTTTCTGGGCTGTTGTTTCCTCGATGCTCTCTGCACTCTCGGTGTACGCACACAGAGATAGAAGACAGAAGAGGGGAGCAAGAGGCATGAGAGTCAAGGTGAAGTTCATCTCTGAAATCCCCCCCATTACTGGAGCACGCGTACACACTGCTCTATAGATTCCTTCAGTGGTTTAGTCTACAGCTATCTTAGCAATTACAGCAGTTTCCCACGGGCTCCAGCAAAGGGTCTGTTAGCTAATATGCTAATGAAGACAAATGGAGGTGATCTCTCTGTTCTCAGGATGAGTCTTGGTTGCAGAGGAAGAAAGTTGGAGTGAAAAAGAGAGGGTGGTGACAGTTAAAGACATGACAGAGGATGATATCGGTTTACCCAGAATGTCTTTGCTTTTCAGCCACGTCATAACCCCACCCTCCCCATCAACCCACATAGATAAAAGCCCCGACACAAAAGCACCAAGCCTCACACCGTTCAGGCCCTGTGCCTGCTTGTCAGTAAAAGCATGTTAAGCCGTCTCCAGACTGCAGTGTCTGAAACAAGGCAGGAAGCGCGTGAGACACTCTTCACATGAAAGACAGGCTCTCCGACGACTGATGAGTGTTTTAGCGTTCAGTATTACAGTGTTTCAGTCGGATGTGGTACAAACATGGAGCCGTTTTGAGGACCGCGTGTGTGTGTGTCATAAAGCGAAGCAACATAATGACACGGGCCCATTACACACGGTATTTAGAGATTAGACTAACACTGTGGTTTTGTGGTCGGAGTCGTGTTGATGGTAACCATGTGTGGCGGAGGATACACATACTTAGACTGCGCTGACAAATAATGGGATAATGGATGCCAACATACCTGATCCATGATGAAGTGCTGTTTGGTTTTTACGGGAACAGGGTTGGTTGTGATGAGCAATGAAAGACTCACTGTGGTTTTGACCAGTACCGTCGCTTTCATTAATTAATAAACTGCGATGTAGAATACAGCTTTATATTAGTTAGCTTAGCTATAGTTGTTTTTTTGTGTACGTTCTCACTGTGCATGAGTCAAAACGCTCCATCTAGCAACCGAACTGGTTTGAACTCCCAGACTGGGAAAGTAAAGCAGACGCGTGTTGCCTTCAAGAGCTGCAGTTATTGTAAAGCATGTTTCACAGACTCGGATAGCACTGTACAGCTATGAGGTGTTATTGCGAGGCTGGAAATGCGTGGACACGCGCGGCAGACTCACTGTGGGTGATAAAAAGTTGACACAGTGTCTTATTTTCATACGTGATGGTTTTTGTCTTGGTGTGCAAATTTATTTGATGAACAAGCGATTCGAGCATCGTCGGCAATGTGTAATCACTAATGTGACAACCTCTTATTATGAGTTGATGTGATTATTTTCAACTGAGCAAACATAATCATTCCCAGTCTAAGAAGCACACATAATTGTTCACTTGCTCACATCAGCAGCTCAACATCACTTTCCTGTAACATTTGGTTTTCTTACCCGTGAACACAGTCAAGTGAACTCTAACAGTTTCTATAAAGCTTTTTAATGCTCCATAAGCTCCTTGTAAATACTTGTTTATTACTGCACTCGAGGCAGTAACCCGGCACGTACTGTAAAAAAATATGGGTTCAATACTTTTTTGGCCGCTGCTACAGTTAAGGATGATAGTACATCTAAAATAAAGTCATGCTGCAGTTGTTATGACAAAAGTTTATCTCTGCTTCTAATGGGCCTTTTTCAAACACATTACACATTGACGGAAGCATTTCTTGACACAGCGGTTAAAATGCCTTGCGGTTGAGACGTTTGTCTTGTGATGTTTGACTAATGAATAGCTATATTGTAAGAAATGTTTAGATATGTTTCCAGTTGGCTGGTAATCTGCATATTATGCATCGTAGCACACTTGAGAGTGTTGCCACAAACAAAACGACATTCCACTGAGGCTTCCAGTGAGGATTTAGCCAGCACACTCTGATGTTTCAACAGAAGGTCTTACAAACACAGTCGGGATTAGGTTTGTAGATGTGTGCCACACCCGTAGCCTTGGTTTTCACCAAGCTTGCCAAACTGTTCGGCCTCAACAGGCGAGACTAGAAGCAGATGACAGAAATCACAGAAATCCACATAAGGGGTGGTTTACAGCGGTAGACAAAGACATTACTATTACGATGTTTGCATTACATCTTGTTCTGTTTTAGCTTTAGCTTAAAACGGGTCAATCTCAAAGCACATTTTACGTCATCCAGCTGCAGAGCGCATCAATCCTCATGTCATTCTGTGTCAAAGCCCCATACCTTTTTTCTTGCGCAAATAAATCAGCCATATACCCCTAATGACAATGCTGTGTGTAGGCCCAGAAAGTGTAATTAAATGAGTAGGTGCTGAAATAATCATATTAATGTAATATAATTAGTACGTACGCTCGGCTGTTAAGTGTCACTCAGCGCTCCAGCTTTTTTTCTGCCCAACTGCTCGACTGTCGCTCAGGTAACCTTAGGTAACAGTCATGATTAATGAAAAAGGAACACCTCATTTAGTAGCTTTGGCAGGGAGCAGGCAACAAGTGTGTATATATATGTGTGTGTATGTGTGTGTGTGTGTTTGTGCTTCTGATTCCACAGTGTCTTCCATTTTGTCTCGTCTTCCTGTCCCGCAGCACCAGAAGTAAACACAAGTCTGTCACAGTATGGTGAGGGAATGTTTGTGCACTTTTTTTCTGTGTGTGTGTGTGTGTGTGTGTGTGTGTGTGTGTGTGTGTGTGTGTGTGTGTGTGTGTGTGTGTTTGCATGTATTCATACGTGTGTGTTGCTTATGTCTGTCGTGCGAAAGTGCATACAAATGTGTGCATGTATCTGTACATATAAATGTGTATCATCAGGAAAAAGTGTGCAACAGTCACACACAGATGTACCCAATGAGAGTGAGAGATCTGTGGAACCACGGGCCAATTAGACGCTATTATGGAAGCTGTGTGATACTGTCACATACACACACACAAACACACACGACTTCGGGGCCTGTACTCCATCATCTGTATAATTAAGGTGCTTTTCTACTGAATATTTTAGTTAAATGTCTCTGCAACAGCGCAGCAACAGACCTGACCGTCTTTCCTATGAAGTCTGCTGCTCACACACACACACACACACACACACACACACACAGTATTACAGTGTCTGATATCCCTTATGCCATGTAGCTAATGTTCTCACATTTGGTGCTATTATTACTTAATAATATGTTTTAGACCCAATGATACAATTTAAACATACTCTGAATACACTTTAAATGAATAAAAACCTCTCCATATGTGATTGTGAACACACACTATTTATATTATATATATTTGCTTTTTTTTTTTTTTAACAAACTAGTGGAGATGTCGGCTTATTCTCATATGAAAGTTTATGAATAAAAATGGAAAAACTACATTTGTTTTGGAAGTCAAGTGCATTTCTGCCAAGTTCTTATTTGGCAAACATTGTTTTTAAACCCGAGTTAGAGTGTGTGTGTGTGTGTGTATGTGTGTGCGTGCGTGCGTGCGCGTGTGTGTGCACGTGTGCGTGTGTGCGTGTGAATCTAATCCTATAGCAGATGGAGGAGGAATAGTATCCAAGACAACACTGGCAGAAGGAATAGCAGAGGCAGTGAAATGGGGGTTAAGACACTGTCCTTCAAAGATTGATGAGAGCTGATTCTATGATGGACGTCTTCCTGTATTAGGACAGAATTCCTTCACAGAAAACACAGAACATTCATTCACTTTAGCTTATTACCTCAGGCTGCACTTGGCTGTGACTCTGATGTTGCAATACTATGAAATAAGTTTATTATTACAGTCAAATTAGAGATGAAGTATTCCGCTCCCAACAATTGTTTTTCACAATTAAAGTAATTCATCTTTCACATTCAAAGACAGAAAATTTCTGCTGATTTCAACTCCAGAGAGAGAGAGCGAGAGAGAGAGAGAGAGTTGAAAGAGTAAGAGAGTTCCCTTCTGCTTGTTTGCATTTTTGCGCGTCTCCTTGTGACAAAACCTCAGTGCCAGCCATCAAGGAGACCAAATGTTGTTTCCTCCCTCTCTAATTACCAGCTCTTATGGTTTAGCCTTGTTTAGTTGTCCTCCAGTAAATAAACCCTCATGTCAGACTGTTTTGTTTCAGGACTTTCCCCAGCTTGTGGCCTCAGTGGCTAAATGTGTTCCCAGGTAGGACGGGGTTGTACATTTTTTAGAGGGATAATCGGAAACATATTCGCATATCTTAAAATGTCTGTTGTTCTGTTCTGTCACTAACTGTAGATGTAAGGAAGTCGTGGTGGAACCTTTAACAAGCTCATGAAGGCTTTGTTCTCGTCAGTTTTTCCCAGGAAAAGCCTCTTTGAGATGTGGGGAAGTTACGGGCATTTTGCTGGTTAACTAGTTTGAGTTGGTTGGTGCCCATGAGCAACAATGTCCGCCCCGGCCGAGCAGACAAAGAAAAGTGCTGTTTAACTAACAAGTGATCTTGATAATGTGTCTCACAAAAACACTACAGCAGTAAATGCAGAGCACCAAGATGGAGTTGTGTGAGGTTTACCATTTTCAGGCAGATACCACTCCAAAAAAAAAAAAACTGTCATGTCATGATACTGGATTCTGCTCTACTTCTACTTGAGCAGCTTTTTGAGTACAATAATGATTTATTTTGCTGTAGTACTTGTACATCTGTTTAAGTTAAACATTTAAATAGTGTTTCTGGCGCTAGGTTTCGTTCTGCCATGTTGCTGCTTTTCTCAGGGAATAACACAACCATCTGCTTACACTGCTGTCACTCACACAGACACGTGTGTGACCATAGTTTTGACCAATGCTCTTGCCAAGGCGGAAAAAAAAGTATCTTAAACCACAAATCACAGGAAACTAAGAAGTAAGTTAAGGGCATGTTGTTTTTTCCAGGTTTTATTGAGTAAAATCATTTAAATAGAGGGGTGTAGTCCATTCTTTCAACAGTGGGCGATGAGCCCATCTTTTGTATTAAAAAAAAAAAAAAAAAAAAAAAAAAAAAAAAGGCCATAGCAAACACAAAAATCTACTCCCAGCCTGCTTCATACTCTCCTCCCTGCCAGCCTCTTCCCACTGCACCAGCAGCATGATGGGACATGATCGTGGCTGAATGTGGAATAGAGGGAGAGAGAGAGAGAGAGGGAGAGAGAGTTGTTCGCAGTGGGAAGGAGGCCCAGCTCTGTCTCACAGGACCCTTGTATGGCAGGTCAGTCCGTCCTATCAGAGCAGCCTCTCACTTGCCTCTCTGAGGGTGAGAGGGAGACTTCGCCACATGGACCATAACCCAATTAATCATTGGTGCAAATACGGGATATAGAGAGGCACTTGATTTCTCTGTGTAAACAGACTGGCTCAACTAGACACATTCCTCATAAGATAAGAATAAACACTTCTTGTGTGACGATGATGTTAGCGTCTGTTTCAAACTCGCTCCCTCTGCCTGACGATAAATCACAAACTTGGACCTGAAATCAGTTGCAAATGTGTGGGTAAAAAAAAAAAAAAAGGCACCGACTTTCACTGCTTTTAATCTATTTGACAATATCTCTGAATTCCTTGAAGGGAGATAAACAGAACTGTCTCTACTAAATGGCACTGAATATATTGTGTGCAGCAGCGTGGTCCTTTCAATAGACCCAAATAAACACCATGTGTTTATTCAGTTCCTTGGAACAAAAGGAACAAATGGTTCTGTATGACTGAAATATTAGTATTATACGAATTATTATTATTCTTCCTGAATAAACACAAAAAATGGTAGTAGTTTTATTATGATACACATGGGTGTAAAAAAAAAATAGTCCTATAATTGTGCCATAATGAAAACAGTAAGCAGGCCGGTGCAGTTTTCTTCAGTTTTAGAATCCCCTGTAGTGCTGTAAGAAAATAAAAGGACAAGGGAAAAGGCTGAAGAGCGGTGGTGCTGGCAATGGTAAGAAAGCGTCTCTGGTATGATGTTTGGTGTGGGGGGATAGAGTTACATGCCAGCAGCCCGCTGGCTTCTCCTCCTTCTGTATGCTGCGAGTATGGAGGAATGTGCCGTTTCAGAACCACAGGGAGGAAGAGGGTACTGACAGCGAGCAGTAAACACAGTCAGCCTATCTGTTTGTTTGTTTGTTTGTGTGTTATAGTGTAAAGAGGCCAGGCCCTGGCAGTTTCAAAGCTGCTCCTAAACAACATCTGCTCTGTGAGTTTGGAGCGCCATACAGCCATGTCAGGACACATCATGACTTACAATTGCAGCTCTAAATCAATATTTTCCTCCATCTCATACTGGATTGTTCCACTGGCCTGAGTTCAAGAATGGACAAGCGCTCATTGAGAAGAGGGGAAAAATGTTGGAGTGGATAGACGGGAGGGACCCATCGCATTTTTCCAATTCACCACAATCAGAAACAGATTTTCAGCAATTAGTCTGAACTAACTTGCAGGTTTATTGTCTAAAAACACAGTGACAGTGCTTCTCAGACAACCAAATGAAAACAATTACTACTGATTATGTTTGATTGTCAGCATGAAGTTCCTTAATATGCCATATAATAATTTACAGTCACTATATCTGTCTTATCCACAATGCTTGTAATCTCTTTTTTTTTTCTTTGTTGGCTGTCATTCTTCTTTACTGTATTGCTGCAAATATTTTAATTTGGGGACATTCAGTCTCATTTCAACTTCAATTTGCAGCTTTTAATTGTTTAGTTTTCAAGTAAAAGTGTAAGTAAAGCGTAATATTATTCAAATTAAGATTAAATGAAGCATATAATTCCTGAATGCCTGATTTCATTTCAAAATCCGGTTCATGCACAATTCTATCATTGTCCCATGAACATGTTGCACAGTATGTAAAAATAAATCCAGTCGTTTGTTCAGAAAGTTCCTCATTGAAACTAAATCCTCATACATGTAAACTGCGAGTCCAGAGCAAGCAGCCTTTGGATTGATTGTTAGCTGTGGGGCAATCTATTTCACTGTGTAATAAGTGAATTAGTGGGATGTAGAAGATGATGTATGATGGAGGCTTGCACGTCTAAAATCTGCTGTAAATCCACATGCCACAGTCACTTAATAATGCGGCCGGAGACCTCCTGGCATCATTATTCACCGTATCCATTGACAACCTGAAACTCATAAATCTCTCAGAGTTAAGACACGGCTCTGAGTTTGCTGTTCAGTCATTTGTTCTGAAATAGCTACATTAAATGCACTGTAAAAAAAAAAACCAAAAAAAAAAACACCCCAGTTAATTTTAAAGGACTTCTGAGTGCACTGCCAGCTGCATAATATACTGAGCATGACAAATAATAGAATAAAATAAAAGAATTTCTCCTGAAAATGCAGTAGCGTGTGAAAGCAAAGCTGCACACGTGTAGCAATTTTTCAAAATGTAGTATGTAATTTGCATAGTCGTAGACACATTGCCACAAGTTTAGCCATGCTTCCTACCATGTTCTAATGGTCTGAATAATTGTTCTTCCTCTATAAAAAAAAGAAAAGAAAAAAAGAAATAGGTCATTAAGTTCATTCAGTGAGAGCATAACATTAGCATTAGTTAAACAAACAATGTTCCATTTTGACTTTTGGCATCACCTTCAGTTTTTAAAAGATGTGGAAATATGCCAAACATTAAAATATACTTAGTAAATAAGTTTTTTTTTTTTTTTTTTAATCACATTTTTATTGCAACAGAAATTACTCTCAGAGCGAGATCCTCTGCTGCGACTTATTATAGACTATATTCAGGAAATTCTAAAGTGATTTCAATTTCGTTACAGTTTCTACGAATGCACGTGTAGCTGGGCTGTTGGCCTCTATGTGTGTGCTGTGTTGTTTAACTTTTTCACATACGTCAGATGCCTTCCCAACCTCCAGCCCCCAACCCCCCACCACAACAGCTGGCATCTCAGAGAGGGCCCTGGCGTTACTCTGCCACCCCAGCCTTTCAGCGTGGATCAAGTATTGTGGTATCAGGGGCCCCTAATGGCCCTCACAGAAAAATGCACACAGTGAGCCCAAATACAAACACATCATACGTCCAGTCACACACCAATAAATAAAATTTTGTCTTTTGGTTGGCAATCATTATAACACAGAAAACAGGAACAAAATGTTGGGGTTTTTTTGTTTTTTGATAGGTAGGTTATTGATTGTATCTTGTACTTTAATGTGAATAATATGTGAAGTAGTTATAAAAATGAACAAAAAAAGAAAAGAAAAACATAAAAACAAGTTTAAATATTAGTTCAGTCTGTGCTTTTAATAAGCCATGAAGTGGAACAGCTAATAGGGGGGAAAAAACAAAAACAATTGTTTTCATACGTTATATTTTCCTGTATGCCTTTCAGAAACTCATTGTAAAATAAAACAAACAACACAGTTCTATTGAATCCAAAAAAAAGGTTATAAACATGTCGCTCCCGGCTCTTCCAAAGTCCGCATTAAACATGACAGGATCCTGTTGGCTGGTCCAGTTTTTAGATTTAAAGCAAGTGGGCAATTATTATTGGTTGTTCCAAATAAAACCAAGTCGTTCCTTATGCATGAACCAAAATCACAGGCCACCTTTGGCTGTTTTATTAAAAACACCGGGTTCTGCTTGGCTGTTCTACAGTGTTGTTTGAAAAAATAAATTAAAGAAAGTACATTTGATTTACACTGGCTTGTTGGAACAAAGGTCTGTAGATGCTGGATTCAGCTGCTGGAGGCTACTTTTACTGGGCCAAATAAAGCCCAAGTCATACTCTGATATACCAGCAGGTCACATATTTCCTTTTAATAAGCAAACCATATCACTTTATTATTTAACTAACTTCCTGGGAGAATAAAGCAGAGAAATGCAGTAAGTGGAAAGAGAGTTGGTAAATGTGATTGAATTATTACAGTAGGAGGTCACAGGAGCATATGGTATTACCTTTTGTTCCCAGATAGATTTCTAATATTTCTCTCAGCCTCTGCTTTCTATTTCAGTGATTCAAATTACACTTTTGGATTGACCCTGGCAGTAAAATATGCTGAATAGCTGAGTTTGTCACTCACGTCAAGAAGACGCCCGTGGTAGAGGAACTAAACTGACCTGTGGTGAACTTGCGGGCTGTGTTTTGCTGTCTGTCAGACTCTGTAGGACCCAGCGGAAAACTGCTCCAACCGGAGGGAGACGGAGCAAGAGAGAGGGAGAAAGCTGAGTGGGGAGAAGACGCTCTCAGATCAGTCAGTGGCTTCATGGAGTTATGTACCTCTGATCCGCCGCCATGGATTGCAATCCGCGATCACTCCTTTTCATTTTACCTCTTTTATTGTCCTGCGTTGTTCCTGCGTTTGCCATCATCTACCCTCCCAATGAAGGTAAGGGAACTCTCAGGCTCAGGACATGTGTGTGTTTATGTGTATGTGTGTGTGTGTGTGTATGTGTACGTGTGTGTGTGTGTGTGTGTGTGTGTGTGCGCGCGCGCTCTCATCTGTGTGTGTTTTTGTGAACGGTGCGCTACGGCACACATCGGGGCCAGCGCTGTGCGCTCGCCGCGGACTTGCTACTGTCCAAATTCCAGCGATAACAATAACAAGATGATCCAAAGCGCATGAAGGTGACACTGAGGATCACTGAGCGCCGAGGTCTGATCACCAACACGCGGTAATTAGATAGTGAACTTGGAAAATAGGTCCAGACAAGGTAGCCTCGTTTCGGATGTCACGAACGGGCGGTTAATAGTTGTTTAAATTGGAATGAACTGAGCGATGGCGGCAGCTCCCAAAGCGCATATTGCGGAGTTATTACGCGGCGAAAAGATGTAAAGAAACTCCGCTGTCTGTTTCCATGAGGGGCTCGCGTCGATCTGTTTAATCCAAGAATCCGTTTGGGGTAGACGCCCCAGTTCTAGTGCTCACAGTCGCACCGACTTAAAGGCGATAAATAGAAGATGAGCACAATAGAAGATGACCTGAATAAAACCAAAGCAGTTGACTTGTATGCCACAGTGGAGATGTCGTAAACTGTCCATCTCACGAGTCGTGTCGTGGTTTCATGGTTGTGTTTTTATAGGAACATATATTTAAATGCGATGTTTCGTTAAACGGGTGAAATAAATGACGGCGGTGCAGACGAGAGAAATTCACTTATTTCCACTGTAAGTTTCGCTCACTTCTTTATTTTGAAAATCGGCAGAATGAGACAGAGCGGTTCACTCTCAGCAGAACAGTCACTTCTCCAAACATGTGAAACAGCGCTGGAAACAAGTTCAGCTGTCTCCTCCTTTGTACTTTAAGATTTGTTTAACTTCCTTATTTTTATTTTTATTTTTTCAAAAATATAGCCACTTTTTATGCCCTATAAATACGTGTTGAGGTTGAAGTGTTTTGTAGCTGACACAGGGTTAAAATACATTTGAGTGAAGATTTGGGTCACACTGTCCAAAGGGACATGGTTTGAGAGATCACAATATCCCGTGTAAAAAAAAAAAAAATGTAACGAACAAATAAAATACTAGTCAGAGTACAGTGTATGGATACACTGATAGTTCCCTAATGTCGTTGAATTATAGTGATTTAAACCTTAATGCTTATAAAGTGATTAAACGAATCTGAGCGATCCTTCGTGGCGACTGTAATCTACTCTACAGTAATTAAATGTTTGCAGACAAGTGAAGTGCTAAACGCACAAACGCATGTTTCTGATCCTTCTGCAGCCGGTGAATAAAGGAAAAAAAAAATAGTATGTCACAAGTCACTCATCCTGATATGGGACGAGTTAGGAAAGTTTGGGTGTATAGGGCCAGGTCAAAGGATCAGCCCTAATCTAATGGCAACATTATACAAACCGTGGTTGTGCTGCTTCCCTTCATTTGATCTGTTATCTACACTGACGAGGACTCCTGTAACTGAAATGACCAACAACCTCTGAAGCCTGGTTTCCTTTCTGTTTGGTGTGTGAACCTGGACCGGATTTCCTCCTCAACTCATAAGTTACTTTGCCTAAAAAGTTCCATTGAAAAGTTAAAATGTAAAAGCTGATTTCTTCTGAACGAAAAGGTTTGTTGAATGTAGAACATTAATCAGATTTTTTTTTTTTTTTTTTAAATACCCTGTTTGCATTTTTTTCTTCTTTTTGTGCGCCACGTAGCCTGTTTCCTGCTGTACCAGAGATCAGTAGGTTTAATTTGCGGTAAGCTATATGAACGCATAAATCCGAAATCGGGAGAAAAGTGCCATTCCGTGAGAAGTAAAGTCAAGGTCAACCAGGCCTGTGCTGCAAATCTTTCTTTTACCCTGAGAAACTTTCTGATTGTGTAACAGCTTGAAGATTAAAGTCGTTTATTGGAATATAAGTCTGATGGACGCAGAGCATCCGCGCGCTCAGCTCTGGAAAAGAAACAAAACCACAGAAAATACACATCACCCTAACAAAACACACAGTAGTCCACCGGTACGTGTGTGTGTGTTCGTGTGTGTGTGTGTGTGTGTGTGTGTGTGTGTGTGTGTGTGTGTGTTCGTGTGTGTGTGTGTGTTGGAGAGTGTGTCAGGGAGGGAGAGAGGAAATCAGCGCGTGTGTGCGTATGTGTGTGTGTGTGTGTGTGTGTGTGTGTGTGTGACAGAGAGAGAGAGAGAGAAATCCTCAAACCCGCTTTCATAAGGAGGAACAGTACAAGTGCGACGTGTCAATAAGAAAAAGACAGTCAGACAGTTCACCTTTCCTGAGACATAAATCTACCAGAGAGTGTCAGTATCGAGCCGCTGCGTGTCTACATTATACACGAATTCATACACACCACACACACACACACACACACACACACACACACACACACACACACACACACACATACACACATACACACACAGAATATGGATCTACAGGAGCACAGATCACACTTTGGACTGCAGGGCGCAGATTCTCTCTGAGTTAAACGTGCAACAGTCGGTTCAGGCTCCAGTGTCCGGCCACAGTCAGAAAGATCAGGTCCAAATATATGTGTTAGAGAAAAGCGCTGGAGCGGAACATGAAGTGGGTACAAACTCAGATGAGTTTCTGTCCTTATGGATCAAAGTAAAGAAACGGACACTGTGACCTGTGGCTGTGTCTATAGACCAGTTGTGTGTGCGCGGCTCTTTGAATAAAAGTAAAAAGTAAAATTGCAGCCAGCAGCCTTTGACGATGGGAAAGTACCAGATCTTGGATTGATTAACTATGTGAATCTTGTGTTCTCCTTGAAAATTATATTCATGTTTAGAATTAGACACAGTGGCAAACAAATCATAAAGCTTCACTCTTCAGGTCATTTTGCTCCACTGTAGGTCAGAGTTCACATGAGTGAAGAATAGGCCAAATTAAATAAAGTTTTTTATTTTTATTTTCATATGAACAGGCTGCCTGGGGTCAGATCTAGCCTGCAGGCGCGCAGCAGATTATGAAAGAAGATCGAGAGCTGGTCAGCGGCTCTGTGTGAACTTTCAAATCGATGGTCATAAAATGATCTGCTGCAAATCCGCGAAGAGAGTTTATATGAAAGCTATTAGTAAATTAGGAAATGAATCAAAGGCCTCATTAATCACAGACTCATAGAGTAGGCTAATAAATGCATCAACTACTTACTGAGTGTACAGAATTTTTTTTTTTCGTGGAAAACAAAACCTCAACTTGAACGGGACGATAGAAAACGTATGTTCCTATTTTATAATCTCCCTCCACATTTATAAGGAGACCAGAAGTCTAGTTATAGCTCCTTCAGTCTAATACCCCCCTCTCGGCTCTGTGCCTCCACAATCATTTTTTTTTAATAATAGCATTTCTACTGTGTGGCTTTCATTAGGTCGCAATGACCCTGTTTAAAACTTTTGGGAAGAGTTGATGGAAATACAGAGAAAATCCCCGAGAATATCATTTAGAGGCGATGATTCATTTCAACTTTGGGCAAGTATGCGAAATGAGATATTGTTAGTTTTTTTTAGTTTATTTACACATTTAATCGAACAAAAAAAAAAAAAAGTTGTTAGCTGTTTTTTTTTTTTTTTTTTTTTGCTGTGTTGAGTGTGTCTCGCGGCGTGGCGTGACGTTGGCCCGCTGCGGGGCATCGGGAGGCCTCTGATATTTTTAGCCGGCGGTCGGGAGGCTTGGCCCGGGGAGCCCGGCGCTGCAGTCCCACTGGGAGGAACGGGCGTTTGTGAGCGATGGTACCTTTCAGAGGTGCTGGAAATGTGCTTTCACATGACCCTCCTTTAAAAACACCACCCCACCCCACCCCCAACCCCTTTCTCTACATATACTGTAGGCCTATATTTATTTGTGTGTCTTAGCCAAACATTGAGCCAAGGATCGACAGTGGCATCCTCAGTGTAACAGCAGGCGGCCCAGGCCTCAGAGTTCTGATCAAGGTGTTTTGTGTGTCTGTGTCTGTGATAGCACGTTTAGGTTTATATGTATAGATATAAGATTATAGAGTAGCCTCTCTGTGCAGGAGTGCTGTTGTGTTTCTGTGAGTGTTAAAGTGTTGAAGTGTGTGTATATACAAGGCATATAAGTATAAGGTATAAGAAGAAAGAAAAGAAAAGAAAAGAAAGAAAGAAGAATGGGGGCAGAGGGGTTGGGCAAGCAGCAGCAACATCAGACAGAGCGACTCTGCACTTGAATAATTCATAATGGGAGGTGAACACTTCACCCTTTAACACAGACACAAGTCGCCTTGCTTTGCCTGCACTGCGGCCTGCCAGCCTTCACATGCTCAGAGCCAGGCTGCAAACACGAAGCCCCATCCACTGTGTTAGATGGGAGATGTTAGAAGAGCATGCCCATGTCCAGCTATTCTACTCTATTCTATTCTATTCTATTCTATTCTATTCTATGCCAGCATCTCTGACTGACAGCTTTTCCTTCCACTCATCCAGCGAAAGACATTTTAATTGTGTCTCTGGCTGAGGATTAAATTTCCATGTACATCTGCTGGGAACCAGTTTCTTTCATCGTGTTTTACTGGGGGCGTGTTGCTGAGTGCCAGGCAGTGAGGGAAAATTATGGGAGTATTGATTTAAAGTTTGCCCAGACAGTCATAATGGTTAACTTAGCTGTTAAATTATGAGAACATAGACATCAAAATAGGCACCCCGTGGTCTGTGCTCCAGTGTTTCATGTTAATATTTCAACGTACGCTGTGCCAAGCGATACTAGGTCACTAGCAAATGACAAAATGAGAATTAATGCCACATGGCCGTGGTCTTAAACTGCATTTGCAAGGTGCTCATTGGGTTCACTGGCTGGATGGTGCAGTATTCCCATCAGTTTATCATAGAAACCGGCAGGACTCATGGTTGCCTGTGGCGCTGTGTCTTCCTCCGTTTAGCCGGGGTTGGTTTATGTGTGTGGGATGGTGGCCCACGTATGTGTTATATATTGATTCACCTGTTTCTACCTCTGTGATGTTTTGCTCCCTCCCAGACAGGCTGGCTCAGTTTGCTATTAATACTCCTAGTTCCCGTTTAGAGGCACTCCCTGATGGGGCAGGGGCTATATGCTTGGCTGACGCTAGCTTGCTAACTGACTCTGTGTGTGTGTGTGTGTGTGTGTGTGTGTGTGTGTGTGTGTGTGTGTGTGTGTGTGTGTGTGTGTGTGTGTGTGTGAGGGAGAGAGACAGTGAGAGAGAGAAAGACTGTCAGCAAATGTTTGTGTTTGCTCTTATTTTGTGCCTGCTTCTGTGCGCATGTGCAGGAATATGTGCATGTTTTTGTGAGCATCTCAAGAGTGTATGCATACAGTATGTGTGTAAGTGTGAATGTGTGTGCATCATTTTTGGTGCATATATTTGTGTGTTTACTCCTCTTTGTTTCTTGGACCGGGCTACATCCTTTGGTGCGATTCTGAGGGTTTTCTTTTTTTTTTTTGAAGCAGCGCACAGCCTGAGTGTTTATGTATGTTCTGTAATGGTGTGTGTGTGTGTGTGTGCGTGTCCGTGTGTGTGTGGGTGCTGATTTCCCCAGCCAACTGCAGCTGGAGGGGGCTTTTTCCTCCTGCGATATGAGAGCCATCTAATTTTCTGCTCTCAAATTCCCCCGCTCGGCTCAATTTGAGTGGTGGGCTCGGCTCGTTGAGAAATGTAAATTGGAAGCAATGGCCCTGGATGCTGAGCTGCTATTATCTGACATGAACAGATAGCTTCATTAGACTCTAATAGGAATGTGTCTACTGCCACTCAACTGGCTGAGTGGCTTAGCATGGATACAGCGCAGGTGAGCCTCAATTTAGTCGCTTTTTGAGGCTGGGATTTGATAATAAATCTGTGTGTGTGTGTGTGTTGTGTGTGTGTGTGTGTGTGTGTGTTCCTTTCTTTGCTTTCCTTTCAGGCTTTTTTTTTTTTTGCCACACTGGCTGATAGTTATCAGACTTGCCTGAAGAAAATGGTGATTTCCATCTCAACCTTTATTCTAGTGTGAAACAACAATGAGTTCACAGAGCAGTGAAATCACTTCTCTCTGCAAATTCAGTTTACGCTGCTTGTGAGGAGTAAAATATCGTGACTGAAATAGTTTTCACAGAGCGGCATCAGTCCTTCGTGACCCGCAAGTTCTCTTTGTGGCTGTCGTCGGACATGTGTACACTCCTGCCTGCTGAAGCTTTGAATGGGAGAATACAGTGGGATTGTATTCTTCATATTTGCACAGTGAATAGAGTTACAGCTGCAGGGCCTTACAGCACTGCTGCTCCATTTTGCTGTGTATGTGTGTGTGTGTGTGTGTGTGTGTGTGTGTGTGTGTGTGTGTGTGTGTGTGTGTGTGTGTGTGTAAGTACACTTGTCTGTGTGAGTCTTGAGCTGTGGACTGATTTGCTCTCAGCAGGATGAGGAGAAAGAGGCTGAGTCAGGCTCAGGTTCTAACTTAAAGGGAAACAGTGAGACGTTATTGCTCCTTATCCAATTTGTATTCACTGATTTATCCCCTGATTTGTTCATGCAGGTCACTCAGTGTGCATGTTTGTACTCACAGCATGTAAATTCATATCTTTTTTTTCTTGTTTCCTTTTTTTTTTGTTGGTCATAACAAAGTCGAAATGGGTCACCATGAACATAAATTAATTAATAATTCTCTCTAAAATAATTTTAAATATATCGACCCAAAAAGAGGCTTTGTAAAAAGTCTGTTTTAGAAAGTTTAGTCTTTTTCTTTTATTTTTT
Source organism: Seriola aureovittata (assembly GCF_021018895.1). Taxonomy (NCBI): domain Eukaryota; kingdom Metazoa; phylum Chordata; class Actinopteri; order Carangiformes; family Carangidae; genus Seriola; species Seriola aureovittata. Next base: position 18,231,375 of record NC_079374.1, read on the forward strand.
TTTTGCTCAATACCAAAAGAGAGAGATATTGAAAAAAAAAATGAAAAAAATTAATGAATAAATAAAAACAATGAACAACAAAGAAGGAACAACACATATTTACCAGGGTTGTATCACCATGTCTCACACTCGAGCACACTGATTTTATCTGTTTGTTTCCTCTTAGTAGCTTCTCATTCACACAACAAGTAATACATCATATTAGTTTTCTCGGTTCCTCTGAAAAAAAAGATTAATTATTGATCTTTTAATTTAATTAATTTAAGTAATAAATATTTTCAAGTTTTTTCATTAGTTTATTGTAGCTACATAAGCCATTACTTTCTATTGTTTTACTCGGCTTGAACATACTCACAAGATGTTGTAGCATATTTTGTCTCTGATTTGTGTTACTAATCAGCTTTGGCTGATGGAACGTTTTTCATGTCATGTCACCTGAGCCTAGCCTACTGTTGTTGCACAACTGAAATACAATAAGATACATTCCTGACTGTCGCGGTACTTCCAGATCAAAATTGTAGCAGCTTCTCAATCCTTTTTTTTTTTTTTTTGTCAGCACAATGGTCCACCAACAAGCGCAAACACCTTTGCCAGTGCGTGGCGCTCTTACGAAGAACATTTTGTGCTTGTTCTTACATTTGAAATTAAGGACGAGTGGGTGGCAACTTTTACAGACCTTTATGTTTTTCACTCGGACAGCTGTTGCACTCAGGATGTGCAGTTAGGCGAACAAATAGTCAGACACTCAATTCATACTCATCACTTAGATTTTATTTGAATGACACAGTGGTTGATTATGATTGGATTAAAAGGACATTATCGCCAATGTTCTACCTGGCTTAGACGTTATCACTTTATTACCATAGACCCTGAGAGTGGAGGGACAAAAAGTCTTGTTGTCCTCCATGTTCTGGCACCAGTGTTACTAACCACTACAGAACTAGTGGGGAATCTATAGAGCATAAGGCAGCCTCCACATTCCCCAGTCATGGCCCATCTGTCAGTATGTCATGGCCCGTACTGACAGGTGTACTCGATGACAATAATTCACACCAGAGCCATGTGTATGTACTAAGAATAGAAAACGTTGTATCTTATTTTTCTGCGCTTGAGGAAGATGCTGTACGTCAGAGTTGATCTCGCTGACATGTTCACATCACGGGTCGGTGAAAAGAATCCGTTCACGTGTGCACAAAAGTCCCATTTGGCAGCAAATATTCACCATTTGAAACTCCCATCGCTAACTCAAAGCCTCAAATTGCACCATCATGCTAATGGAGTTCCTTGTCTTATTTGTTCTCTGTCAAACTCCTTCTATTAGACATGAATCTCCCTCTCGGCTGCTTGGTTTTCTGTTTGAGAAGAGTGAATTCTTGGCAGGACACACACATAAAATTGTATTTCCGTTCATTATAAATGGATTTAGAGTTTGTTCTCAGAGTGGCCAATTGAATTTCTGACCACCTATGAATCTGGCAGTTGTATCTGAATTTAGATTTGATGCTTTTTTTTTTTTTGTTTCACCTGGGTCCAGTCCAATCACCATGGGTGGATGTGTTGCTACATGGAACGGGGGTGGGGGGTGGGAGGTGGGGTGGGGGGGTTCAGATGGGTCAAAAGGATGAGCCTTAGAAAACAAACACTTCCTGTTGTGGTTGGTTTTTGAACTGTTGGCTCTACTTTAGATCCGTACCTCTTCAGGATATCTGTGTGGTGTAGCCAGTTTGACCAGCCAACTTCTGCTTTGAAGCTTTACACGGCAAGACAAGACAGCCAGCTCGCTCTGTTGGTGAACATAGGATATGTGGTGTGTGTGTGTGTGTGTGTGTGTGTGTGTGTGTGTGTGTGTTGTGTGTGTGTGTGTCTGTCTATGTGTGTGTGTGGCAGCTGAGTAAATAGAGTCATGATCAGTGCTTGAGGTTGGTGATCCCTTCTGTGGGATTAGATAAGGGCTAATTGGGGCTAACAAGAACTAGACACTCATATGTTCTCTTTGTTTTCCCTCTCTCTTTCTCTTCCTCACCACAGTCAACCTGTTAGACTCTAAAGCAAGCCAGGGGGAGTTAGGATGGATTTCCTACCCATCGCATGGGGTGAGTATTTTCTATCTCTATATTTACCCACATCATGTTTTCATTTGCATTACATTTGGGAGACGGACCCGCCGAAATGAACTGGACGCGGGCTTCAGCCCCGCACCACATGAAATCAGGATTTTCAAACTCCCGTGGTTCCCACTGTGTCATGTTGACTCAATGAGCCAAGTGCAGATTAACCCACTTTTCTTTAGACATTTTTTTTGTCCATTCTCCCTCTCACAGGTTAAAGGTTAAGCATTTGGAGCTTGCCATATGGTCAAGACGCTTAAAGGAAAATGTACTGCATGCGTGTGCGGGAGTTGGAGTATCTGAGTGTGCTTGTGTTTAAAGAAAGATTAAGGCATTAAAGGATTTTATGTTGTAGGCGCAAAAGCATCCACATAAGAATGTCGATAGGCCGAGCCCCTTTTTGAGTAAATATCGCATCAACACTAGACATCATTTTACTGCTGTTGCATGTAAACATTGTAATTCCATTTTTTGATTTTTCACTCGTTAATCCATTCTTTCCTAATTGACAGTGTGCGCCTCATTCTGTCTGTCACATACACATAACTACAGTTATTAGTTATTAGTCTTTTAACACAAACCCCTTCAACTTTTACCTCCATAGCCTCTCTGTAGTTCTACGTGTATCAATTATTCGTGCTGCACTTTCTAACGTTTTCCAACCATGAGAATTACACCGCTTTAATAAAAACAAACCAGCAATGTTGCAGCAGCATCGTGCCATACTTCTCTCTGCAGCCCCATTTATCAGCTTCTCTCTGCTACCAATGTCCCTCCAGTGAGCTCTCACTCAGTGTTTATTTGCTTAACTAGTTAGACTACTGTGCCTCAGGGCTGGCCCACTGACACACACACACCCACACACACACACACACACACACACACACACACACACACACACACGCATGCGCACACACATACGTGCACACACAGCACACTTCCTCGTTTTTCCTTTATTAAGTGTTAGAATTACTCCTTGGCAGTGGCTTAAGGTAATCCAGTCATTTGTTCCGTGGAGCTGCCAAACCTTGTTTCCCTCGGCCATGTAAAGCGTTGGCACTGTCAAAATGCTCGGAGTTTCTTCATGAGGTTGAACCACAACGAAAAAATGGCTCAAAGGAAAAAACTGGAGGCTGTTTAAGAATGCATTTAGTCCAAAGACAATTGCAAGCTACAGGACAATTGCGTGACCATTTGAAGGGAGAGATTTATGTTGTGCTGATAGAAGTTATTCACGTGTGAGCAAGTAGGAAAATGCGCACCGGTATCGGGGACTTGATCCAGCGCTGGACATTGGAATGTGTGTTGGAGGTTGTGCAGTGTGTGCAGCGAGGTCTGCTTTATTTCAAGTTATTTGCTTTGAACAAGTTCAGAGGAAAAGCATGCGATTGTACAGTAAATGCTGCAGGAATGGGAGCCAATGTCACTTTTAAATGAAAATGACTCCAGAGAGAAAGAGAGAGGATAGAAGAAGAAGATCAAAAAGAGGAAGACACAGAGGGAGAGATAGGCAAAAGGGTTGAAGAGGGAGAGGGAGAGGAAGAAAGACAGAGGAGGAGGAGAGAGGGAAGGACAGGAAAGGATGAGAGACAGAGAGAGAGAGAGAGAAGAGAGAGAGAGAGAGAGAGAGAGATTGCTGATGATCAAGTCCTCAAGGTGAATCATCTGTAATTACTCACGTCATCCACTGACTGCGCTCCGATAAACAGCCTGCCCTGGGAGACTGCTGCTCACAAATGATTTCTCATAATGTGGCAGTGGCACTGAGCCCTCACACACACACACACACACACACACACACACACAAACAGTCATTCACATTGATGGAGAGGCCTCTGCTACTGGCCTACCGAGACACAACGTGCTCCGGTCAGAACAAATTAAGAGCTTAGCCTCCCCAGGATGTTCACTCCGGAGCTATACCGACCAACGAGTTTGTGTGTGTGTGTGTCTGCGTGTGTGTGTGTATGTGATCCAGATATACTTTTATCTGTCTGGGAGGCAGGCTGATTGCTGAGCAGTGTCCAGGGGGCTTAGCCCTTCACAAGACTAAAGAGTGTTAAAGATTACATTCTTGCGTGCTTTGAAAGCATTCTTCAGTAACAAACCAACACCCCAGACGCTGGCTCTGCATACAAAATAGAATTAATGGGCACATTCAAAGTGAAGTCCATTTTTCATAGGACCCAACAGGGGATACAACAGCATTCCTATTTTCGCCAGGGCTGTTGTGTATTGACTTGATTGTTTTAAAAAAAAAAAAAAAAGTTTTTGCCAACACACGGGAAAAACCAGCAATTTGATAGGTTCGACTGCAATGCTGAAATATTAAAATATTTAAAATGTTGACAGTTAGTCAATGAAAATCACACATTTCCTGTAGTTCAGCAAATGCTGTCATTTATTTTGCAACATTTTTCAACAGCAGCTTTTTTGATGATTGAATTAAAATAAGTTTATGTCAGATATCATAAAACAAAGGCTTATTTTACAGGAAGAAATTGTATTAGATGGAATGAATGGAACTGCTCAATCAGCATTCAGAGGAAAAACAAAAAGAAAATGTACAATTGCATATGCAGTGAAATGTCTTCCCTGTAATTGTTTTTTCCATATTACGGCTTCTGCCCTCCACAGGAGTCTTTTATAAGCTAAGTAACAATGGGTGCTGACTGAACTTTTGTGTCACAATGAAGAAGCTTGACATCTATAGAAAAAAGCCAGTGGTCACAGTGAGTGCACTCTGCATTTACTGTCAGGAATAATGAGAAATATTTACACACACCCACACACATGCACATTCACATCTCACATTCCGATTCTCAGGTCTGGAAGAGGAGAGGGTGGGGGCATGTGTAATGGCATGGCTTTTTATATTTTGGACGAGGTCCACCACTTCAGTCAGCCAGCCTTTTTTTTTTTTTTTTTTTTTTTTGCTCTTAGAGTAGAGACTGCTGTTTCAACTTCTTCAGTCACCCAAGGGCTCTTAAAGCCCCCCGTGCTCTGCTGCCATCCCATCTGTGAAATCAGCCTTACCAGCACACACTGCCCCCACCCCACCCCAACCCACAGAAAGTGAGAGAGTACAGAGAAAAGTCCATCCATAAACGAGGATTAACAGGGCGAGGCAAGGGACCAGAGAGGAGGAAGAGGAGGAGGAAGTATAAAGTGTGTTATAGTTGCTTTCTTCTTGGTGAGACAAGCCAATGCAAAATGTACACCATGAAAACACATTTATCTATAACTATATCAAATATCCCTTCAGTACAAGGAATACACCCCAATTATACACTAATAATACCCAAAACAATTAAAAATATTAGACCTCAAAATTATTAAATATCCTAAACCAATACACGGATTTCTCACCATCGAAAAAATGCCCCCACAGTATTATGGACAGTCTGCACATGTGGTTCTTTGGAGTTAATTGAAAATACATAGAAGAAGATAAATGAATGAACGAATAACAGACACTTTGCAATGGTCTTAAAAATATTTAAAAAACATGGGAACCAGGGTGCATCCCCCTAATCCAGCATTGGTTGACTATCGTAGGCCCTCTTTTTTCCATTATACTTCAGCAATTGCTGTTGATGTGTCCTTGAGCAAAGCATAGACGAGGATTAACACGGCAAGGTTTGGGGCTTGTTCAAAAACAGGGGGATTGAGGAAGATGTGGAGGTATGAAGAGTGTATTCAGGTTTCCCTTTGGTAAGACCGGCTGATGAAATGTCCTCTGACTGATATGCTGCAGTTGTCGTGTCTGTGACCCCTACGACCTCTATGGAGCCCAAAACGTAAGCTGGCTCCAAACTTGTTGTGGACGCCCCAGTTTTTAGTTGTAGAGGTATAAAAGACAATTGTAAATACGCAATATATGAGCTTTGCTTTTCCCATGATTTTTATTATAAAGCCCCATTAATTAATTTCATGTCCTTTTTATTATTTTATTTTATTTCGTATTATTTTATTTTATTTTTGCAACCTGGATCTAGTTACTCTATTAATTATTGTTGTTATATGAATTGCTGATGGAGGGACATTAAAATAGAGTTCAGTAGGGCAGAAAAAAACCCCTATCATTGATCTTGTTGACAAATAAAATAGAATAAAATAATATTAAAGTAAAATAAGATAAAGCCGTTATTGTTACACATAGAAATAGGAATAGAAGATACTCTCTCTCAATCTTGTTTCCTACAACACAACTAGTCTTGGGCTAAATGCATTGTTACCCTACACTGTTCCATTTACTGGTCCATTAACTCCCATTGACCTCCATGTCTTTGAAGTGGGTGAACTGGCATGCTGACTGTGTGATTCTGAGACGTGCCTGTTGCAGTAGTTTTAATGTCTTGAGAGGATCAGGTTACTACACTCCATTTTACTGTCCCTTTAGCTGCCACACCTACCTACAGCACAGATCAGAGAAACCAGGGGCTAGATCACACCAAACTGTGCCCCGGCTGTGACCACCAGGGGTTGTGGGGGGTCAGAGGTCACAAGGACTGCTGTAGGGTCCTAGTGTTGTTATATATCAATTAGAGGGCAGGGAGAGGTGAGTTACGCCCCCCTGCAGAGAAACAAGGGGGTGGCGGCTCATTTTAGACCTTTATTTATCCTGGTTGACACACAAACAGCTCCACTCATTCTCAGTGGGAGTTGCCTCTGATGGCAGCAGAGCTTCCACATATTGCAGAAAGCAAGAGGTGGTCGTTGTAAAAACGGTGGCTCTGGATTTTTTTATTGTCATTTAATGTAATGCGGAGTTTTGCAGAATCGTTCGACGCTGTTGCTCTTGTCTGGCATTATGCTTTCCCCATGGAAAAAGTGCCCAGATCACACTAGAGCTCTGATCTTGTGTCTGTAGTCGGTCACAGCTTCCAAGAGGTGGCTGCTAAGACTTATACACACTTCCAGAGATCCACAGAGCGTGTCACACTCCCCTCACTAATCCACTGCCAGATCTGGAGATAGATGTTAAGGCATTCTCTCTTTATTTCCTCACTCGCTCTTGCTCCTTGTCAAGTGAAGGACAGATAAAACAAGCCTTGGCTAACAAACCCGGGAGAGTGATTCAAGGTTGGAGGACTTCATTCATATGATGTAATCTTTGGGGAAGGGGATGAGGAGGGTAACTCTGTGTAATAGATGCTATCCTCCAGAGTGGGATCCTCACATCATAGCGGAGGTCTCATTTACTTTGGCAGAGACTCGTTCAAATCGAGTCATCTACTCTGGAAGAGGATATAGCATACCCAACACACACACACACACACACACACACACACACACACACACACACACACACACACACTCACATGCAGACACATGCACACCTGGGTTTGATTCTGAACCCTGTGCGTGTTTGTGTTCGGCAAACTTCAGGCCCCTCCTCTTCAGACAGCTTAAAAGCAGAGAGCCATCACTCGCAGCCGCTTCAGCCCAGTTTGTATCATTGTGCGTGACATGAAAGGACATAAAAAGAATACGACATAAAGGCCGCAGCTCACACAGACATCGGCATACAAACACTGAGTAGTACACAAACACACACATTCACAAACACAAACGCACAACATGTTCATAGAAACGGGAAAGTGAAGTGGAACATCGGCTGTATTCACACACACACATTCGCTTGCTCAGTTTACTGTATGTAAGTATATGTACAGCACACATACTTAGCAAACAACCAGACACACACATGCATGCCCTCCAACTATCAAGGCCACTTTTTTTTTTTTTAAATGTGGCACAATGAAATAAAATAATCATTTGTTCAGTAAGTAGAGAAGCTCTTGAACCAGTGAGACGGAGAAGACGTCTGCTCCACTTGCATTTACTTCATCCTCTTAGGTTTTTCATTAGATCCTAGATCACAGAGAGGTAGATAGAAATCCACAAAGACAAGCAGCTTCTCAAGCAGCTGTAATCTTTGTTTTTTTTGTTTTTTTACATGACCAAACTACTATTTGCTCTGAATGTGTGGCACGACGAGGAGGAGCAGCAACCTGTAACATTATTGTACATTTTCTCAGGAACCAAAAGGTGTGCTGACAAACCACCATGTCTCTCAGAAGTTTCATTTACTAATATGATTTTTCTAAGTTCATTCTAAAATAACAGTAATGTATTTGTACGAGGACGTACCACATCCTCGTCTAGAACAACAAAGTGCAACACAATCCGAGCTTGCACATGTTAAGCCTCCTAAAAAAAAGTTTGGTTAAGGTTCAGGAAAAGATTGTGGTTTTGCTCAAATATAGAAAAAGTGTCAGTGAGGTTTTTTCAGCATCTCAAAAAAAGACTAAGATCTTTCCCTCATTTTCTCTAAGTTCCCAAAAATTACCATAAACATATTAGTGGTGCTTTATGCTACAGTGCCACAAGAATTTATTGTAGGGAAAACAAATGAAATACAAATGTTTTGCGACTTTACAGAGACATTCGTTTAAAGAGTTCAGTATGTTTCTCATCATGTTGATAGAAAATGTCATTTCTGTGAGGCAGAGTTGCAACCAAATATAAGCTGTAATGAACTAACATTGTTTTATACACACTTTTCAGCTTTGTGTGTTAAAGTTTTCAGTATCAGCACCTTCACTGACACAAGTGGCTTATTTTCATGTATTTTTGGACCATATGTGAACCTTTCTATTTCTGTGCAGAGTATTTTTAGCGGGTTACATTTTCATTTAGTATTTTTAAGCAAACTGCAGTGACAGATCACATCTGCTCAAAAAGTTACATCCCCGGTTGTGCTGCTTTTAATCCTGGAAGAAAGACACTGTTTAACTATGACATATATATATCAATCTGAAGCTGAGTGGGTTACAGTCTTTTTCATTATGTTCAAGCGAGGATGTTGTCTTATCAAACATAATGTCAACAGATCCACTAATCTTAGTGCCTCGGTGGCTTTCTGTTCTGTCGCAGTCTGTCAGCGCACCTTTTTGCATGTCATCACTTCATTTTTACTCTTACATTTAAAGTCAAGCTATTACACTTGTTAGTAAAGTGGGGTGAAATGTTAAGTTCAGCTTTACCTCTATATTTAGTCCCACTCACTTCTGTCTACTTACCCGTGTTATTGTTAGGCCTATAGAGAGCTCGGACTACATTCTGATGAATGAGGTGACGCCAAGGAAAGCATGACGGGGGAGACTAAACACCAACGGAATCTCTCCTCTCGAATTTTCTCTCCCTTTTCCTCTCCCTTCGTCTTCTTCTTATTCCTCTTCTTCTTTTTTCTTCTTCTTCTTCTTCTTCTTCTTCTTCTTTTTGCTGTTTTCTCTCCCTCTCCCTCCTTCTCTCTCCCTCTCAGGGGTGTTTCATTAACTTTACTGTGAGATGAAAAACAAGTGGCCATCCTTCAGCCTGAGAGCTCCTTGAACACCGGGCGCTCATAGATGTGCTTTACTCCCACACACACACACACACACACACATACACACATAGGCACACAAAAACATGTAATAGAGAACCTAGACTTTCTTAGCTCGTCATTAATTTCTGTGTTCAGGCTGAAAGCACCTGCTGTGTCCGCCTGCTATGGGACTTTAAACACTTCACATGAGCCTTATGTGAGTGTATATGTGTGTGTGGGTTTATGTTTCCATCAGTTCTTGTGTGAAAGGAGCGTTAATTCAGTCTCCTCTTACCCACAAAGTTTCTCTCTTTCTCTCTTTCTCTCTGTCTCCCTCCCTCTCGTCCTCTCTCTCTCTCTCTCTCTCTCTCTCTCTCTCTCTCTGTCTCTCTGTCTGAAGAAAGCTCTGCTCATTCAGGCATACATCCATTCTGAATTTCACGGAGAGAAAAATAAATAAATAGGATAAGCATCCATTTGCACATTTACGCCCATTCCTTCTAATGACTGTCATTTTAACCACAATGAGCCCAGTGTTTCAGGTGTTTGCCCGTTCATCATTGCTCTGATTCACTGTTGATCTGCCTGGACAGCGAAGCCAAAGCGTATGATCAATGAGTCTTCCCGCTGTGTTGAATTCAAAAAGGAATGACCCCCGCTTTCTTTTTCTCCTCTCCTCTCTCATTGCTTTCTCCCAGTGGAGGGAAAATGTAAGATAGACACGAACGTTCCTGGTATACACTCACATCTGTCTGTACTTCGTAGTTTCTTTTGTTTCATAGTGGATTGAGCACGTTTCCTTTCGTAGCAGTAGTACTGTGATGCAAATAACCAAGACTGCAGCTTGAAAGTCCTCACTTGTAGAGAAAAACATGTTAGTATAAGGGTGGAAAAAAAACGCTATGAGATTTTGTTAATATTTAACAGCAATTAAACAGCTTCCCACAAATTTCGGAGTATTGAGACGAGAAATCACACTTCGTGGTTTTTTTCTCTGAGATATTTTCACAGAGCCCTAATCTAGGAAATTTGGCTAAGGCAGCAAGTTTGCTTTTAATTAATTTGAGTAATTTACAAGAGATCTGGTAGTGTGATTTTTCACCCTTAAGTGTTTATTAGATGCTTAGTATTCAGCAAGAGTGACTCTGAATCTAAATAATTCATCTGTAAATGCTTACAGGGTGGATATAACTTTATTTTTCTCTCTGTTATCTTCCCCTCTTTTCCTCGTATTCCCTCCTTCCTATTCCTTCCTCTTCCACTTTCCTCAAATTTCTTTGCTCGCCCTTCTTGTCAACCAAAACATTCTTCTTTTTCATTCTCTTGTTCTCTGCCTTCCTTATCTCTTCCTCTCTATACTTTCTCTTCGTCTCTTTTAAATATCTTTCTTTTTCCTACCCTTCCAATCTTCCTTTGCCTTCACCCTCCTATCATTTCTTAAATTTCCTGTTTTGCTCTTACAACTCTGCCTGCTTCTTTGACAACCCCTCGCTGTGCTTCTCTCTCTTTTCCTCTCTGTTTTTCCCCTTTAATCTGCCCTCTTTATTTCTCCTGTATTTGGTTCTCTCGCTCTCCTGCCCTCTGCCTCTCTCTTCCGACTCTCCTTCTTTTTCAGTGGGAAGAGATCAGTGGGGTGGATGAGCACTACACTCCCATCAGGACCTTCCAGGTCTGCAACGTGATGGAGTACAGCCAGAACAACTGGCTTCGCACCAACTGGATCCCTCGCCAGTCGGCCCAGAAGATCTACGTGGAGCTGAAGTTCACCCTGAGGGACTGCAACTCCATCCCGTTGGTCCTGGGCACCTGCAAGGAGACGTTCAATCTCCTCTACCTGGAGACGGATGACGACCAGGGCAGCCACTTCAGAGAGCACCAGTTCTCTAAGATCGACACCATTGCCGCCGATGAGAGTTTCACCCAAATGGACCTCGGCGATCGCATCCTCAAGCTCAACACTGAGGTGCGCGAAGTGGGTCCTATGACCAAGAAGGGCTTCTACCTGGCGTTCCAGGACGTGGGCGCCTGCGTAGCTTTAGTTTCAGTGAGGGTTTACTTCAAGAAGTGCCCGTACACTGTGAGGAATCTGGCCTCCTTCCCTGATACGGTGCCCATGGACTCCCAGTCGCTGGTGGAGGTCAAAGGCTCATGTGTCAATCACTCCAAAGAGGAGGAGCCGCCACGAATGTACTGCAGCACAGAGGGGGAGTGGCTGGTGCCTATTGGGAAGTGTCTATGTAACTCGGGGTACGAGGAGAGAAGCAACACCTGCCAAAGTAAGAAACATCCTCTATCATTTTATCTCACGCTTTCCTTGTCATCAGCTTCCTTTCTTCTTGTGTGATATCTCATTTCTCCTTTGCATCTATTTCTTAGTGGAAACTACAGCTTGAATTCCTATCCTTATTTATAATACTGTGTCTGATACAATGCAAAGTTTGGCAGGGCTGAGGAAGTGAAGTGTTTGATGTGAAGACTCTGACACTTCATATCTGTCAGCCCAGAACCTTTGATGTCAAATGGCCAACCTTGATGTATGCATGTGTGTAGGTGTGTGTGTGTGTGTGTGTGTGTGTGTGTGTGTGTGTGTGTGTGTGTGTGTGTGTGTGTGTGTGTGTGTTTGTGTGTGTGTGTGTGTGTGTGTGTGTGTGTGTGTGTGTGTATGTTTGTGATGCGTGTGAGCTTTTTCCGTATGCATGATGCCTTCAAACAAATTCAAAAATCCCAAGAGTGTTGGTGGATAAGTCTGCAGTTGTTCGCTTCTATTTCCACGCATGTGTGTGCTGCGTTATCCAGGTCTTTGAGCCGCAGGTCGCCGTGTTCAGTAGTTCAAAAGTAATCTTCTCTGTGACACATCATTAGCTATGGGAAGATCTTAACCAGAGAAGCGAGGATGGGACTGATAATGCAGAAGAAAGGAGTGGGCCGGAGTGGATGGTGAATAATGGAATAGCTGTGGTGATGGTTGTGGGTGTTGGTGGAGGCATGAGTGGGTAGACACTGGAGTCTGGAGATACTCGATACCCGCCCCAAAGTCTGTTGTCGCCTTGGAGGTGGTTGAAAAAGTCAAAAAGTACAGTATATGTCTGGCTGCCTTTAATTTTCAGTCCATCCTGACTGTTGACTTTCTTTCCATGTGCTACATCATCATCATCACACATGGTTTTCTGGGGATTTGAGGTTTTTCCGGTTGGTTGTTGGAGAGAGTCTAAATGTCACAATGAGTGAAGTCACTGGAGAATTTTCTGCATGGCTCCTGGTGCTGTAGATCTATCCGACTGATGTCTGTGAAACATCCCTTACCCAAGTGCTTTACCTGCAGATACGGACAATTTGTTTATTGCTATTGTCCTTTGTCCTTGTTTCTCCTCACAGCATTTCACCTAAGAGCTTAAACAATAAGTAAATGATACCCCTATGACAACTGTTATATCCCCTTTGGGATCAAGCAACCATCCGGTTCAGAGGTTAAATATCATAATGAAGCTTTCAGCTCAGGATACACTATAAGGAGGCTTCCCAGTCTGCTTTTAAAGTAACTGTATAGTTGGTTATAAACTTGTCAAAAGAGTATTTTCCAACCCATTTTAAACCTTTTCTTTATAAAGGGATTCATATATGTGTGAACACAGACAAAAAACAGCTAGACCATTTCAGGAAAAGTTATATTTCCTGTGTGTGGTTTCTATGTCACAGCTTTATGTCGGTTACACTTTACACTATTTCATTAGTGTTTCTCTGCAACAAAAATTTTTGCATCTGCACAGTAGCTTGTCCCACGCAGCAACATTAATAGCCTACATTGCTTTACATGCTTGCTTTTTCATTTTTATATTTAAAAGCCACAACGCATATGGTATGTTACATAAAATCATAATCGATGCAGTATGTATATTTGCTTACTTCATTCTCTTCTGGTTTGCATTTCTGCATGTTTTGTTTGACCAAGAGAAAACTGCTCCCAGCGGCTTGGGCAAAGAAGACAGAAGCACCAGCTGCATGTGCCATGAAACCTCACTTTGTCTTTGTTGTGGCAGGATGCTGTGGTCCATGTCCTTCTATATGTGCTCCTCTTTTCTCAGTTTCACAGAGCTCCTCGCTCTGTGTAAGAAGCCAGACAAAGCATCTGTTTGAAAGCAGCCACCTCTGCACTGCGGCTGCTCCACGACGACCTAAAGTTAAAACTGTGTTGTGGAGGTTTAAAGAAAAAAAAAAAAAAATGCGGGCTGTCTTTAGCTCAAGTAGTCCTAGCTATTGTAGCTGCTCCCAAATGCTTCCATGTTCATCAGCTCGCTCCTCCACAGAGTCAGACCCAGTGTTAATTAAAGATCAAAGGCTGTCTCCCAGGTCAAGCCCCTGCTGTCAGGGCAGAGGGAAGCTCTTTTTCTGGGGCTGTGGACTCCAGATGAGCCTGCCTCACTGTCCAGATGCGAGCAGAAACTTTGTCGCAGCTGTCACATGAAAACCTCATATGTGCAAAATGTAAACAGCTTAGGGGAGATGATGTAAAATCCCAGACAAAACAATGACAGCAAAAACAAGGGTTAGAATGAGATATGAATATTCTTTTTAAAAACAGACACTGGGCCTCAATCATCTACTTCTGAAGCTTGTTTTTTTCTTTTTTTTTTTCTTGTGAAAAGGGGTCCTAAAGAGCCTTAAAAGTCATTAGAATAATTTATCACTGTAAATATGCGTTATATGTCTACATTTAACAATCTGAATCCAAATTATATTAATAAATTTAAGACACAAATAAATTAATTGCATAGCATTTAATAGTCTACACGAATAGCAGCTTCAATCCACAAATATTTCCTTCCACCTCCCTACTTTGAAAGGAGAAAAGTTGTAGATCCAAGAATGCGACATTATGTAGACAAATGGCAGACCCCTGTCCCCCTTCCTACCGCCCTCTTTTCACTTCCTGTCCCTCTGTGAATTGTGTGAATGTTTGGATGTATTTGACAATCTCTTATTAGTTTCAGAGAGGTCTAATGGACTCTAATAAGGTCTTATGTTACCCTGGAGTGGGACAGCTGCACCAACAGGCCCCCTCAGTCCCCGCGTGCAGCCGTCGGGGGCCCCAGCGCGCAGCTCGCTCTGCAGGCCCTCTGTGTTAACAGATAGATGACTGCATGGGGTTAGGTCACCATACAGACAGATAGCGAGAAAAGATGAAAACATATTTACAGCGCTGCAGCCAGCTAAAACAGAGAGATGCAGATGTCTAAACTTCTTTCTCAAGTGGTTACATGTCACACACACATACACACACACACACACAAACTGGGACCAAAAACCCATTTGGTAAGATTTTATCTGATGACTTCATACACAAGGAGTTTGGTTGTTGTTGATTTCTTATTAAATGGAGTGTAGATTTTTATTGAAATGAGCTGTAGTGAAATAAAACTGTTGTTCTGGGAGCTGATTCAGTGACCCCCTTGGTGTCCGGAGAATGCAATAATTGTCCATGTTGCTGTTTCCCTAAAACAAACAAACACGTTGAAATTCAGCTAAAACCACAAATGATTATTATGATTATTGAAGTGATGAAACACACAGGTAGATTTAAGATGCAGAGAGAGGTGAGAGAGGTGTTTGGACTGAGTGTTGTTGGCTTTGACTCTGAGCTCTGAGTCAAGATGTGGAAGGAGCACCTTCGCTGAATATTTCATACTTTGTTTTCTTTAACAGGACGCCTTGATGCAGCATTTTCCACTTAGCTTAGTTTCTTTTCTGTGTGTGTGTGTGTGTGTGTGTGTGTGTGTGTGTGTGTGTGTGTGTGTGTGTGTATGTGTGTGTGTGAGAGAGAAAGGGAGAGAGAGCGAGCATAAGAGCAGTTGTCTTTGTTTATACAGACTCCAAAGTGTGTTTAAGGGCTTTAGTAGAGTACACTCCAGTATTAGACTGTCATTATCTCGCTGGGTTGTGTGTACTTGTATGTGTGTGTGTGTGTGTGTATTTGTGTGTATAGTGAGAAATGTTTGTGAAAGGAAGGATGTTTTTTCAGTGGCGCCTTCAAACGAGCGCATGAATTCCGTCTGGCTACAGCAATGGGTCACCATGTGCGAGCTGCCGTTATGACGTGTGTGTGTGTGTGTGTGTGTGTCTGTGGCTGATGGCTGCAGTGTATATGTGTCCTGACATATTTCACAGGATGCAGCGTGTATTGCTGTGAACATATTTTGATATTTCATCATCCATATCAGAGCAGGAGATGTCATCGGATCTTTTGTCAGGGAGAGAGCGACGAGGTTTTTCACACTGTACGGCGTGAATTCACGCGTCAGTCATCGTCCGGATTACTGTATGTTTTGTGAGCAGGCTTCGGCCTTTCCACAGAGAATGTGAGGCCAGATCTAATCTCGCTAAGTCAGTCTTTCATCTGTCATTAGAACAGACTGGAGCAGGTGAACTAACTCCTATCTACCATCAGTGCGAAATTCCTGCAACCCTAATTTGATCCTAAAACAGCAAACGGATGTCTGTCTGTGGGCTTTCTTTGTGTGTGTGTGTGTGTGTGTGTGTGTGTGTGTGTGTGTGTGTGTGTGTGTGTGTGTGTGTGTGTGTGTGTGTGTGTGTGTGTGTGTGTGCGTGTGTGCACGTGTGTGTTTTGCAAATGCAAGCAGCTGTTCTGTTGTATGTTCAAGGAGAGACCCAGGTTTACATTCTCGCTGGATTTATCAGGACACACAATCCTCAAACTTGCCAGCACCATAATGCTTATTACAGTTGCACACATGCAGTACATCTGTACACAAAGATGCAGACACACACACACACACACACATGCTCAAACCTGAGTTGTTGGTTTGGCTTGGATTCTTTAACATGTTTTAATTCAGTGGAAG